>NC_133779.1:5279794-5362661 GCF_003597395.2 Chelonoidis abingdonii
CACAGGAACAACTATGAATAATGGCTCTTCAGTCTAGCAGAGGAAAGTTCATACATCCGATGGCTGAATGACAGCTGACAAATTCGACTGAATATTTAGTGGTGAGAGTCGTAACTGTTGGAACAATTGACCAAGGTCATGATGATCTCCAGCGTGACAGTTTAACCTCAGTGGCTGTGTTCATAGAACATAGAAGATAGAGTTGGAAGAACATCAGGATAGTACTAGTCCACCTCCTGCTCAAAGCAGACCAACCCAACTAAGTCATCCAGCAGGCTTTGCAAGCAGACTTAAAACACTCTAAGGGAGGAGATTCCACTACTCTCCCAGGAACCCATCCAGTGCCTCACCACCTCCTAGGAAATATGTGTTTAATATCCAACCTAGACTCCCCCCTGCACTTTAGACCACTGCTCCTGTTCTGTCATCTCACCACTGAGAACAGCCGAGTCCATCCTCTGGAACCCCGCTTCAGGTAAGCGAAAGCTGCTATCAATCCCACCTCACTCTTCTCTTGCAGACTAATAACCCCAGTTCCTCAGCCTCTCCTGTAGCATGTGCCCAACCCCCTGATCATTTCATTGCCCTCCAATTTGTTCACATCCCTTCTGTAGTGTGGGGCCAAAACTGGACTCATACTCATCTCTTTCTAAAAGTCGCTCTGGAAGATTGTGGGCTGTTCTCTGGAGGGCAGACAATGTCCTTCTGCCATGGACCGAGGAATCTAATTTAATAATTTAAAACATTTCCAATTCCTAACATTTGGCAGGGGGAGGGGAATCATTTCATTAGCTGGAATTGATTTCTTTTTCCTCGATTTTCAAAATGGCTAGGAAGGCAACTTTCTCCTGTGCATCCTTCCGCACGAGTGTTGACTCCAGCATAATGAATTGTAAATGCAATCCTCCCACCCCCCCCCCCCCCAACCCAGATAGAGATACCAGGACAAAATCTGGGTGTAGAGCAGGGCTTATGCTAAATAGATCCTCAGGAGCGCACTGGGCTACACACAGAATTGCCTCTGATTAACTAAACCTGTTGAAAATCACACCTTTAGTTTCCTAGATCCACCGAGTATAAGGCTAGAAAGGAGCAGTAGATCTTCTCGCATTAGATCATCAGCATCTTGGCCAGTGGTTTTCAACCAGTGGTTGGTGGCCTGGACCCTTGGCAGACTGTGTCTAAGATTTCCAAAGGGGTCTGTACCTGCATTTGAAAATTTTAGGGCCCCTCCTGATGTAGGCTGATCTCCTGTCTACCCCAAGCGCTGTCCCTTCGTTGATCCTGATGACTTTAGTTAGATGAAAGCATTTCGTTTGCAGGAGGCTAAACTTGTGTGTCCCCCGGGCAGAAAACAGAGGAAGCTGGGGTGTTGTGGATCCCCCACGGACCAGTCACCGGCAGGGAACGGGTGCGGAGAGCCGGCCCGCCTTGCACCAGCACCATCAAAGCGTGCAGCAGGCCCTGGGCCACCGTTTTCACAAATGGCTAGTGATTGGGGGTGCCTGAATTCCACTCCCTTAAAGGCAAGCTGATCAAGGGAGACAGTGAAATTGACCAGGGCTGCTGTGTGGCTGGAGCCAAGCGCAGACACATATCCAGTCCAAGGGGATGTGGAGTGAGATTGTACACAGGACGTGACATTCTTTCCGAGTTAATAATCGAAGGAGCTATTATTAGGAAGGCAGATAAAGACATTGGCCACGTATCTTTAACACTGATTGCAGCCCCTGGAATGGGACCAACCGGGACTGACTGGGGTTGGGGAACTGTTCCCTGGCATCCTAACCTGGGGCTTCTCCCCAGGAAGGGTTTAACTCTTTCCACGCTGCTGGGCCGAGATGGGGGTTGTGCTGCTTCCCAGCCCTGCTCATCCCAACAGCCCCGGGCTGTTCAATCCTCACTCCTGAGAGGGATGAGCCAGACTTCCAGGGAGGAAGAGGAGGCATCAGATATGCTGACCCAGGAGCGGAATCAGTGTCCCAGGGGAGCAGAGACCATATATATATATATACCATTGACCTATACTAGATGGACTAAAAACTGTGTGTCATATGCCCTATAATGCTAATAGTGGATGGGGATTTTCCTTTAACTCAGGTGCTGGTGGATTTTTGGAGCAGGGAGAGGGGGTCTGAGCTCTGCGTCTACCCATTGACAAAGGCAGCTGATCAGAGCTCCTCTCCTGGCTCAGCGACTGTAGCACAAGGCCCCCCCGCTGCCCCTGAGCTGCTCTAAGACCAGGCTTAGCCTCTCAGGGCCACCGGAGTATGCCCAGGGAAGGTTCTGTGTCATTAAACCCAGAGGGCTCTCAGAGGGAGAATTTGGCCTGTGCGTGTGTCGGGGAGCAAATGCCACCCCAGGAAGCATCTAGAAGGGGCAGCATGGGGGGAACAGACTGTGGGCGTCGGTGATGTCTGGGTGCTGGGGCAGGCAGGATGGACAGAAAGGGTTTGGTCTGGAGAATTCCTCCCCCTCCACTCCCCCGAAGCACACCTGTGCTGTGCACGACATTAAGTCTGGCAGGAAGGAGGGGAAAAACCCAGCACCCTGCCCATTCCATCCCTCAGCCAGGCCCAAGGGAGTGTCAAGCCCTGCTCAAAGGGGCTCTGTGCTGGGGTGTTCCTGCCTCGCCCCTAGAAGGCAGCCAAGTTCCCCAAAGTGCAGGGGCTCTGCGACCCCAGCCATGTCCACGGCGATGCCTGCTTCAGGGAAAGGCCAGGTGGGAATGACAGGGAGGTGGGGAGGGGCTGCTGTCTCTCCCCCTTCATCTGCAGAGCAGGTACCAGACCGGGGGGTGGGTGGGAAGGGCTGGACTGTTACAGATTCCAGCTCTGGGGGGCTCCCAGAGGGCACGGAGAGGGAACCGTGCATTCTGCAATGTGTGCACACATATGTGCACACACACACACATGTACTTGTTTGCATGCACACACACCCATACATGTTTGTGCACACACACCTATGTCCACACACACACACACGCTGTTACCAGATGTGCATGTTACTTTGGGGTATGCTCATTTATTCAGGTTACTCTTCTGCGAGGGAGTGGTCTGTAATTCTATCAATGTGCTGCCTGTGTCACATGTGTTTTCGTGTGGAGCTTAACTTCTCCCTTCTGCAAATCCCCTCCCAATGGAGCTACCCCTGCAGGACCTAAGTTCCCCAGGGCTGGGTTCCTCCAGCCCAGAACTGGATGAACACACACACACACACACACACACTCTCTCTCTCTCTCTCTCTCTCTCTCTCTCTCTCTAATAGAGCAAGTCTGAGCAGACCGGGTCAATCAGCACTGTCAAGCTGATCCCTTATATGTCCCTGGACTCACTGGGCTGGATGAAGCAGCACTTTCAAGCTGCCCTACCCTATGTGTCCCAGGTTCAGCATGTCCCTATCCGCACTCTCACATCACAATTGTATTGGCAATAACCTACTCGATGACCAAACCCCACAGGATTCTGGGTGCTTGAGGGATCTTTAGCTCAGGTAAAAGCAGCGTTGCTGTAGAGTGAATGAGGGAAGCTAAAAACACAAAAGAGTAAAGTTCAGTGAGAGAGAGAGAAGCAACCAGCTTAACTATAAAAGTTATTTATATAATACTAGTGATCACTACACAAGGAGCCTAAACCAACAGAACCTACATTACTACAGGTTAATACCTAAGGTAGAAAGGAAAACAGAGAGAGAGAAAAAGGGGGGATCTCACCCACTTCATGAGGCTTGAACTGATCGGGGGTCCCAGGTGATGGTGGTAGTTCAGGGTCCTGAGGGCTGGAGACAGGCAGAGCCCCCAGCAGGATCAGTCAGGAGAAGACTGAGCCCCAGTGAAACCGAGGCAGAGTTCGGATCCAAGCATCAGAACACTTACTTGGGCATGGGTAGAGGTTTGGTGAGAAAATACAGTGGTTCAAGGGAGACACTAGATTTGTTTATGGGTAAACCGGTGACTCAAGGGTTTTCTTTAGGCTACACAATAGGAGCTGGTCACTCTTGGCTATGGGTGGTGTTTTCTTCCAGGGAGCTCACAATGCAACAAGGCTGCTTCAGTATTTTGGATCCCAGTCAAGGATTCATTACTAGAATTGGTCTGATAACTGCTGTGCTGGGTATGGGCAGGCGTAGGTGCATTATCTGGAGCAGAGATTTCCATGGTGCAGTGCGTCCCTGCTTTTCCGGGCCCAGAGTTCAGTGCGATTCTCTGTTCTCCACTCTGTGGTAATGGAGATGTCTCCCTGTCCCATCTTTCATGCAGATGAGGATAGGGGAGTTGTCTCTGCTCCCCATTCTGTATGCAAACGGAGATGTCTTAAGCTTGTCACCCTTGTCAGGAGGGGTCTAGGTGTGTCTTCCAGCGCCCTTCACTGCTCTCTGCAAGTCTTTTCTCTGATCGGTCTTGGTTCAAGCAGAGACCTGCGTGGGGGGGTGTCCCTCAGGAGTCAGACAGGCCAGACATTGTGCCCTGGTTCCTCCAAACCACAGAGCTAACTGGTATCAGTGCACACACACACACACACACACACACAGCAGTAACATAGCCCTGTGCCAGGTGCTTCCCAGCGACACCCTCCCCTAGCTGCTGTGTCTTGCGTTTCCACCTGTCCCCTCCGGCTGCGGGGGCTGCACTGCAGGGACCAGATGTGGGAGGCCCAGGGACCAGCTGAGCTGCAAGCCAAGCCCCAAGGGATGCCAGCGAGAAAATGCTTCCTGGGAGCTCCTTTGTCTTTTGAAGCCAGGAGCCACGAATCCAACCAGGGCAAAACGTTTGTGACAGAGCCAAAAACGCCAGCAGCAGGGGGAGATTGTCAGCTGGGGGAATCGGCGCTGCACCCTCAGCTCCAGTGGGGCAACGCCCATTGACCACATCTGGGATCTGCCCCATTGACTCCAATGGAGCTACGGCCCATTGACCACAGCTGGGATCTGACCCATTGACTCCTGTGGAGCGACACCCATTGACACCAGCAAGGATCTGGCCCATTTACTCCAATGGAGTGACATCTATTGACACCAGCAGGGATCCGGCCCATTGACTCCAGTGGAGCAACGTCCATTGACCCCAGCTAGGATCTGGCCCATTGACTCCAGTCGGAGCTATGGCCCATTGACTCCAATGGAGCGACTCCCATTGACACCAGCCGGGACCCTTGGGTGCACACATAGGCTTTGTTATTTTCTGCAGAAAGCAGCAGCCCAAACCACACGTGTGCGATCCCCAGGCCAGGAAGCCCAGGGGAAATGATGATGCAGTAACTGGGGTGTGACAGGCCCGGATGTTGCTTCCACAGCAGCATGGAGCTGAATGCTCCTTTCATAACTGGTTACATAACCCCTTCCTGTTTACGTTTCCTTTGCTACTATTATGGCAGAGTCTAGCGGTCCCAGCTGAGATCGGGCCTCGCATTTTGCTGGGCGCTGCACAGACCCCAGCCAAAATCAAGGCCCCCATTGTGCCAGGCACGAAGCAGACCCCACCCCGGCTGAGATCAGGGCCCCGTCGTGCCGGGCGCTGCACAGACCCCAGCCAAACTCAGGGCCCCGTCATGCTGGGCGCTGCACAGACCCTGGCTGAGATCAGGGCCTTCTTGTGCTGGGCGCTGCACAACCCCAGCCAAGCTCAGGGCCAAAGCATGTCCATACCAAATAGCCAGCGGGACCGTGTCCCTAAAAGCCCCTCATGCCAAGAGCCAGAAGACACGCTGCCCTCTAATCCCTGTCAGGCCTGACATACTCATCACATCTAACATGCTGGTGTCATAATATTTATCCAAAAAGTAGCTTGTAAGATCTCAGCAGAAAACTGGTGGCTGGCTGAGCCTTGCTGCTGGTGCGGGTTGCGTCTGGACCATTCAATACGGTGTCGCGCGGAATTGCACTCCCCCGATCCATTGCCACCAGCTCGGATATCAAAGGGGAGACGTCAGAGCTGGCTAGGGTGCCATCAGCAAAGGGGGTAGGGTGACCAGACAGCAAATGTGAAAAATCAGGAGCGGGGTTAGGGGGTAATAGGAGCCTATAAAAGAAAAAGACCCAAAATTAGGACATCTGGTCACCCTAAAAGGGGGAGGGGGCAGGCTGCTACAAGGGGAGAGCAGTCATGGGAAGTGTGTGTGGAGGGAGCAGTGGGGGACAGAGCCCCAGATTCTCTAGCCACCTGATCGCTGCCCCCCAGCAGCCGCATGCTGAAGCCGACACATGAAACTGGAAACCAGGAGCTGTAGTTAGGCTCTGGAGACGGAGAGCGCAGCCCAAGGGGCGCAGGCAAAGGTGCATGGGTGGGTTGCCACAGCTTGTGGGCCATGGGGAGGGGACCGATCCCAGCAAGGAGGAAGGATTCCCACAGAGCTTAGGCTGGAGTTTGCAATGGGCTCACAGCAGCGTGTGCTCTGCTGGTGGGCCAGAGACATGCTCACCCCCCTGCACCGAGGCAGGAGCAGAGCAATGAGGCTAGAGCCATGAGGAGAGGCCGGGAACGGAGCATGGCCTAGCCAGGCACCTGGGGATGGGCAGGGGCAGCCCGAGGAGCGACCAAACTGAGCCTCGGGGGAACGTAGCTGTAGGGGAGATCTCGGCAAGGAGGGAACCTGCTCACATTTCATGCTAGACGCACCGTGGGGGCCAATGCCCACCTCCCCCATCCGAGGCTTTTAAACCCCCTTAGGCCTCCCGGTATTCTGGGCTCGGCCTGGCCCTCAGGGTAAACCCTATGGGCCCTGGGGGGCAGAGAAAAGCCACAGGACAGTGATCTCCGGCCATGCCCCCGATTTGCCCCCCGGGGAGCTTGCCAGGGGTCTGGCTTTTGACTGGGCCATTAAAAGTCTGGTTGACGCGGGGCTGGCAGGCTTCCTGGCAGGCACCCCCATCGAGGGTCACTGCAGCCATTGACAACTGGATGTGGGGCTGGGACTCAGGACTCCTGGGTTCTATCCCCAGCTCTGGGAGGGGGGTGGATTCTGATGGTTTGGAGAAAGGGGGGAATGAGAGGCAGGATTCCTGGGTTCAAGCCCTGGAGTGGGAGTGGGGGTGGGGGTGGGGAGGGGTCCAGTGGTTCCAAAGTCTAAGGCTGGAAGGACTCACCTCCCTGGCACATCCAGTCGACCTCCAGCTGCCCGCACGTTAGCTGAAATGAGCCCAAAGGGATAGGGGAGGGGCTGGGAGCCAGGACTCCTGGGTTCTAGTTCTGACTCCTTGCATGAGTTTAGCTAGGTCACACAAACCTCCACCTCTTCTCTGTGGCTGTCTCCCCAGCTGTCGCCGCCTGTACCAACCACTGCGAGTCTAGCAGCAGTTCACCGTGGGGTGGGTGGGGGGCCCATTGATTAGCTCCCCAGTCCCTTTGCAGGTGGACAGCAGCCTGCCCATGCACTGGCCAGAATCCCACCCCCTCTTGAGCCCTGCCCCACCCCCTCAGCATGGCAGAGAGCAGCTGGTCTGTGACCCACTCCTGCTTTGTGGGCTACAGATACAGGCACATTTCGGGGCAGGAAGTGGCAGCAAAGCGAACAGGGGGCTGGCAGGGGGAAGAGAAAACTGATGTTTCAAACAAAAATGATTCCCAGAGCTGTGCTGTGGGGGAAGGGGACGAGCTGAACCCCCCAGTACAGAGATGGGGAAACTGAGGCATGGACTGGGTGAGCCTCAGGGTCCCACAGCAAGTCTGTGGCAAAGCTCGGAATGGAAGCCAGGAGTCCTGGCTCCCAGCCCCCACTGCCCATTAGATCCAACTCCCCTTCCAGAGCTGGGGATAGAACCCAGGAGTCCTGACTCCTCGCCCCCCCCCCGAAATCCATCAAGCAAAGACACAGGATTCCAGGCCCCCCCCCCCCCCCATTTCGATGCACAGCAGAGAACTAGCCCTCGCACGGCCCTACTCGCAGCCCCTTGCCTAACCCAGGACTGCGCAGTGGGCCCAGCGCTATGGGCCCTTCCCTGCACTCCTGGTAGGCCCAGCCGAGAGCAGATGTTGCAGGGGTGGACCATCCGATTCCCTGCAATGGGCAGGACACCAAGTAAACAGACTGTCCACTCTCCAGCCTCAGGCAGGCTGGCCCTAGGAGCTTTGCCTTGTCTCCAGCCAGCCCCACTACTCCACCTGCTGGGTTTGTCTCCTCCAAAAGTTTGGCTGGGCAAGAGGTTAGGGGTCGGCAGTTAGAGCGTGAGGCACCAGGACTCCTGGGTTCTATCCCTGACTCTGAGATGAGTGGGGTCTAGTGGATAGAGTGTGGGGTGGAGGGAGTCAGGACACCGGGCTGTTCCCACTCTGCCACTGTCAAATCACCTTGCCGCCCCTGTGCCTCAGTTTCCCCATGTGATTGTAGATGTTTGTCCCACTCTGTCAGTGCCGTGGCTGGATTGACCGGAGTGTTTTCTATTAAGGGGACAGGGTGGCTCAGGGTCACCCTGCCTGGGGAGGGGGAGGGGAGTGCCTGCCCCATATCATGTTCAGCACGTTGCTCAGCCATCCTGTGCTGGGAAACATAAACAGCCGTCGAGCCCGGTATGGCAGAAATGTACGAGCTGGCAGACGAGAGCCAGGCACAGGGCAGGTAGTGACTGGAAGCTTCACGTACGCAGCTCTGCTGATGCCCCTCAGTCCCAACCCGCAGCCCCCTGCAATCCCAGCCCTGAGCTCCCTTCCCCCTGGCAGGGCCCCTGAATCCTTACCTGCAGCCCCCTGTGATCCCAGCCCTGGGCCCCCTCCCCCTCTTCCTGCCAGTGCCCCTTAATCCTGACTTGGAGCCCCCTGTGATCCCAGCCCTGGGCTCCCCCCTCCCCCAGCCAATGTCCCTGAATCCTGACCCGCAGCCCCCTGCTAGCCCAGCCGTGGGCTCCCCTACTCCTCTGATCCCTGCCAGGTCCCTTCAGTTCTGACCCACAGCCCCCTGCAATCCCAGTCCTGGGCTCCCCCCTCCCCGAATTCCTGCCAGATCCCCTCAATCCTGACTCACCCCCCTGCGATCCCAGCCCTTGGCTCCCACCCGGAGGCCATGCTCCCTTGCGGGAAGGGGCTGGCCGCTGGCCTGAAAAGGCAGGAAAGTGGCGTCTGATCCCCGGGTGCACCGACGGGTCACCCCAGATTGACGAGGTGCAGAACGCTCCCTTGACTGTGTTTATGCAGCCAGAGCCAGGTCGAGGCAGGCACATTTTCCATTGTGCCAGGTGTCTTGGCACCCGCCGGGCCCTGGGGCTTAAAGAGACACTGGCCCTTTTCTTTCCGCCCCATCAGCTGGCCCAGCTCCCAGACCGATCACGTCAGGGTGTTTGCCCCGTAGCCTCCCCGTTTCAGCTCAGCAGCCCTGCCTGCCCCCTGCCCCTGGGAATGGGGATGCTGGGAATGTCCTCAAAGACTTTCCCAGGAGTCAACGTTTGATGGGGCTCCGCTGCTGAGGGGGAGCCTGACTCGACACAGGGTGTGTGTGTCAAGTCTCAGTTGTGCTTGGGCCCCTCAGTGCAGCATGGATGAGAACAACCCCACACCCCCGACACCCCCAGAGAATCAGCCTCACCTAGGGTTACCAACTTTCTAATTGCAGAACATGGAACACCCTTGCCCCGCCCCCTGCTCCGCCTCTTCTCTGAGGCTCCACCCCCACACACTCCAGCCCCTCTCCCTCTTTCACTCACTCTCCCCCACCCCTCCCTCCCTCTCTCATTTTCACTGGCCTGGGGCAGGCGGTTGGGGTGCAGAGGGGTGAGGCCATCGGCTGGCGGTGCAGGCTCTGGGCTGGGGCCAGGGATGAGGGGTTTCGGGTGCAAGAGGGGGCTCTGGGCTCAGACTGAGGGGTTCGGAGTGTGGGAGGGGGCTCCAGGCTGAAGCAGGGGGTTAGGGTGCAGGAGACGATACAGGCTCTGGGCTAGTGGTGCCGGCTCCAGGCTGGGTCCAGAAATGAGGGGTTCAGGGTTTGAGAGGGAGAGTTGGGCTGTGGCAAGAGGTTGGGGTGTGGGTGGTGGGGGTGAGAGCTTCAGCTGGGGGTGCAAACTCTGGGGTAGGGCAAGGGATGAGGGGTTTGGGAAGCGGGAGGCGGTTCCGAGATGGGGAAGGGGGCTGGGGTACAAGAGGGGATTTGTGCATGGGCTCCGGGAGGGAGTTTGGGAGCGGGAGGGGGCTCAGGGCTTGGCAGGGGGCTGGGGCATGGGATGGGTTTTGGGGTGGAGGCTCTGGGCAGAGCTTACCTCAGGCAGCTCCGCACAATTGGTGAAATGGCCTGCCGGCTCCTAGGTGGAGGCATGGCCAGGTGGCTCTGCGCACTGCCTCCGCCCACAGGCACCACCCCCGTAGCTCCCATTAGCTGTGCTTCCTGGCCAATGGGAGCTGCAGAGCCAGTGCTTGGGGTGGGAGCATTGCACGGAAACTCCTCCCCCCCAGCCATCCCTCCGTCTAGGGAGGGCTACCGATTCACATCTCCCTCCTGGCACGCGGGCCTTTGGACCTGCCTCACCCCCTGTGACCCACCAGCCAGGGTGAAAACCGTGGGCCAGCACCGGCCTGCAGTTACCACAGGGTAAATCAGGAGCAACAGGAGCCAGGGGGCTGATCCCAGCATCACACAACCCAGCACATATCAGGGGAGAGGGGAACACGGGGCCTTTCCCCTGCCGAGGCACTGGCTCTGATCCAGCCCCAGAGCAGGGGGAGTGGCTGGCTCAGGGGAGTGGGGACTGGGGCCTTTCCCCTGCCGGGGGCACTGGTTCTGATCCAGCCCCAGATCAGGGGGAGCGGCTGGGTCAGAGGGGTGGAGACTGGGGCATGGGGCCTTTCCCCTGCCAGGGGCACTGGCTCTGATCCAGCCCCAGAGCAGGGGGAGCTGCTGGCTCAGGGGGTGGCCCCCAATCCCCCATATCCACTCCAGCAGCAGAAGGCACCTGCCTTCCCACCCATCCACCTTGGTCTCTCTTAGCCAGCTGGGTCCCTTTCTGTGGTCACTGCCTCCCTCCAGTGTCCTCCCCTTGTAACTGCAGCCCCGGGTGCTTCTTTCCCAGCATCATAGCAACTAGCTGCTACATCCAACCCTTCCCCAGCGCAGGGATGTTCCCAGGGGAGATTTTCTGAGGCCCCAAGCTCAGGCCAGCTCCCAGGGGTTAGCAGAGCCCACTAACAGGCCAGTTCCCCCACTCCCAGCTCTAGGGCCTTCACCTCCTTCCACACCCCCTAAGAGCTGGGGCTGCTCAACAAGGCTGGTTTCTGGGCATGGCCCTGCCACCAGCTTGTCAGGCTGGGGCCTAGGAATTGGGAGTCAGTTTTGGTTTTTATAAACTTAAGCCCAGCCCTGCTGCCTGCCCCTTCCAACCCCGCAGGCCCAAGGTCAGATCCATCAGCAAGGCCATGCTGGGGCCACCAGGGGAGACTAGGCCCCACACTGCAGCTTGGCAGAGATTTGTCCATTTCAAACAAGCTCCAAGCAGCACGTTTTTACTTTTGCCAGCAGCCACAAAGCTGGCTTAAGATCACTGGGACTCAGAGACTTCAGAGCCAGAAGGGACCAGGGTGATGATCTAGTCTCACCTCAGGCACACTGCAGATCACAGAACCTCACCCACCCACTCCCTGACTAGACCCCTAAGCTCTGGCTGTTACTGGTGTCCTCACCTCAGGGTTTAAAGCCGGTGCTAGCTTGCCAAGCTAAAGAGGACAGAAGTGGTGCAAGTCCCCTTGTTGGCCTCTCCTGCAGGGCTGGAAGGTGCAGTGGGTTTTTCAAGGCAGAGAAGGCAGCTGGTATCTTAGCACACCATAAAGGCAACAGAACAAGGCCCTGCCTGGGTGCTGTTTAGGGTCTGCCGCTGGGTTGGATGCTGGAGAGATGAAGCAGGAAGCTGTGGGCACTGAGTTTTGTGTCGGGTTACAGGTTAGGGGAATGTAGGGGGCTGGCAGGTTGTAGCACACACCTTGTAGCATCATTGAGGTTACCAAAAACCCTAGATGTGACAGGAGCACCCAGGGGTCCTGCAGCGAGCATAGGCCATCCCAGGGCCAGGTGCTGCCCGGTCCCCCCAGCAATCAGAGCTCAGGAGCAGCCGACATATGGTACAGAACAGCCCCATGTGTTCAACTCTAAATCAGCAAAGGGAAGCCAGAGGGAAACAGACACAGAAGTCACCCAGCAGCTCAGAGGGAGCTGAGCTTCGAGCCCCAGTCCAGAGGTCCCCGCTGCCTGCCTCATGTGACATCTTCTACATGGTGACACACACCAGAGCAGCGGTCTTCTAACTGGGGGAGGCGAGCTCTCGGCAGGGGGCACACAAGAAAAATCCTGAGGCAGACACCACATTTCATATACTGCCCAAGTCATCAAACTGGGGGGCATGTATTAAAGTTAAAGCAGTCATGCCAGGTGGGCTCAGGCCAGGGCCTGGCAGCTGGGCTCTGGGTGGGAGCACCAGTCCACCCCCCTGACTCACCTCAGGGGGCTACGCGGCGTGGCTGGGTTGGTAAGGTGCCACCAAAAATCGTAACTCAGAGACGTGCAAACATTCCTCCATGGCCTCCTGGGGAGGGTACATCCCACAATCTGCAAACTTCTAGAAGCCGTTGCTAAACGGAAGACACATCTAGCGGGAGCGCATGCACGGTTTGTGCCCCCCCCCAGGTGAAATCAGAGGTGACATACCCAGCCTAAGAAAAGAGAGGGACCTGTGGTCCAACAGCCCTTGTGGCTTCACCGAAACCTCCCACCAAGAGTTTCTATGGGAGTTAGAGGCGTAGAAAAAAGGAGCAAAGCATCGCTCCTGTTAGGCCTTAGCGGCTGTCCGCTTGAGATCTGCTTTCCTATCTCTCCAGCCGGCCAGGGAGTCTGCCGGGAACCAGAGCCAGCTAGGAAGGGAATTTCTGTGGCCAGGAGAAAAGCTGAATTAAAGCCAGGCCCCTCTCACTGAGGCACGATGAAGACAGGGTTTGGGGTGCGGTGGAGACAAGATTCAGCAGCGTCAGGTAGTCACTGTATTTTATTGGAAAACATTGATATAGTTTTATTTTCACAGCTTGAACTGAACACAACATCGCCCGCTTTCAGACAGCCTCGCTCCCACCAGCCCTGCGCCCCAGCTCTCACAACAGGCGTCCCCTCCCCCCGGTTCCGCTCACAGCCCCGGTTCCGCCACAGGGCACGCTCAAGCACCTGCTTTCCGGGGGGCCAAGCGGGAAAAAATGCGGCTGTTTTTTTTTCTGAGCGCCCCGCCCCCACCCCAAACTTTTACAAAATTAAAAATAAAGAGAAGCAAGTTGACGGCTCATGCTCTCCGCGGCGGGTTGGCCAGGCAAGGAGGAGGGGCTTAGCAACAAGAGCACAGACATCAAGAAAGCAAAGGCAGGTCATTAGGTAGAACAGGGGCCGCGCTGGTGATGCCCACCCAGCCACTGGCAGCTGGCGCTCGCCGCGGGTCTTCGCCAATCCCCTCCCGCCCGCTAGCGCTGGCCAGGCAGAAAGCAGCCATGCCTTGTGCAGAGCGGGGACTGGATGGGTTAGCACCAATATTTACACAGCAGCTTGGAGAGGTGGATGGTGCTTAGGAAACATCGCATGTACATTTACAGTTTGTACAGGGCTACGAGCAAGGAGAAACTAGTCCTGCTTTTAGGATCACGTGTCAAGAGCCAATTTCTTTTTAAGTTTTTTTTTTTTTGGGCTGTTAAACCCCCCTCTGCCCCCCTTTCCCCCCGGATGGCGCGACAAGGTCTCTGGAACCCACACTCCAGTCTCTGGGATCGTTCGCCGCCCCCTTTCTAAAAAAACAGACGAGACAAGAGGCTTCCCTTCCTCTTGTCGTTTCCAGGGGCGAGACGCTCTGAGGCCGCGGGGTGAATGCACAGACCCACAGTGCCAGATGCATGCAACATGGTTAAAGTTTGCTCTCGCCGCGGCGTGCTGGGACACCGGCCAGCTCCGTCCGCAGAACAAAGAACCCCCCAAAGGAACTAAAGATATCTGCAAGGCTGAGATTTCTTGGGGGGGGGCGGGGGGGTGGAGGGACGCGCTTGGTTAGGGCCAGAGAGATGGCTGGTGGAGAGGACGAGAAAGGGGAAGGGGAAGGAGGGACAGGGCACAATCATGCAGTTTGTGGGGCAAGTAAATTTTTTGTTGCTTAGTCAGATTTCTCCCCACAGCCGATTGGAGTTTGCTGAAAGAACCAGGTTACTTAAGTAGAGAGAGATGTGTGGACACAAAGTATTGAAGGAGAATGGGCATCGCCAGCCGCCCGTCCAGGAGCCTTCACTTTGCGTCATGCATCGTGCACGACTCTGCGAGAGAGAGAGAAGGGAGAGAGGGAGGAGATGCAGGGTACAGGATCAGCAAGCCAGGATCGCATCCCCACTCTGCCTTCCTCTCCAGGGTGTGTCCGTGAGCAACGACTGAGAAGTCATTCTCCGCTCTACTCTGCGCGGTTTAGGCCTCAACTGAGTATGTGTCCAGTTCTGGCACACATTTCAAGAAAGATGTGGATGAGAATTTGGAGAGGGTCCAGAGAAGAGCACAAGAATGATTAGGTCTAGAGAACAGGACCTATGAAGAAGGCGGAAAGAATTGGGTTTGTTTAGTTTTGGAAAAGAGAAGAGTGAGAGGGACATGATAGCAGTTTCAGGTATCTAAAAGGGGTGTCCAGGAGGAGTGGAGAAAACTTGTTCATCTTTAGCCTAAGGACACGAACAAGAAGCAATGGCGTTAAACTGCAGCAAGGGAGGTTTAGGTTGGACATTAGAAAAAGTTCCTACTGTCATGGTGGTTAAACACTGAATAAACTGGTGTAGGGAGGTTGTGGCATCTCCATCTCTGGAGATATTTAAGAGTAGGTTAGAGAAATGCCTATCAGGGATGGGCTAGACAGTATTTGGTCCTGCCATGAGGGCAGGGGCCCGGACTTGATGACCTCTCAAAGTCCCTTCCAGTCTTAGAATCTATGAATGGGGAGGAAAGGGTGGACTCAGCTACAGGAACAGCTTATTTACCTCATTCCCCAAAGGGCTCGGGAGACCATGTGCTCAGAGTTGTCTGAAAGTGGGGGATGGAGAGCTAAGCACTTCCCGGGTACGAGGGAACTAGGGTACCCCTCTCGGCCAGTCAGATCTCACAGCCCTTACACAGCACTTCAAAAAGGTCAACCTCGCCCCCATCATGGGGGTGGGGGCATAAGGAGGAGAAGTGACATGCTCAAGGTCACCCAGCAAGCCAGTGGCTGAGCTGGGACTGGCACCCAGCACTCCCAAGTTCCAGTTCAGTGCTCAGGTTCTCTGACACCTTCACTCAATGCAGAAATGCAGCCACGTCTAGGGTGGAACACGGCAGCTGGAACAGTTGTACAGCAGTGCCAGCAGCTGAGAGCTACAAGAGTCCTCTCATTCTGGACATGCATTTGCATGATAAGTTTGGGATCGCAGACCTCTTGAGGCATTTTTCAGCCAGCAGGACTGTACCATCCAGGGCCAGGTCAGGTCAATGGTGCTCAACTGCAGGGGACCGTTGGGTTGCCGGACCCTTGAGGACAATAGCCCTGGTGGCTGGTTATGTAGGACAGGTGAGGTGTAAAGGGTCAGGCATCTTAGCAGCCCTCTCCGACTCACCTTCATAATTGACCTGCCCTTCTCCGTCAATGTCAGCCTCTCGGATCATCTCATCTACCTCCTCGTCGGTCAGCTTCTCTCCCAGGTTCGTCATCACGTGGCGTAGCTCTGCAGCACTAATGTAGCCATTCCCATCCTGCGAGGCGGGGGCAACGGAGCGAGGATTTAGCTCAGTACAGGTGCTCCCCTTCCCCTCCACCCACCCACACACACCACAGATGTGGCAGCCCAGTGAGTCTGGCATCCACAACGCCCCGCCCCCCACCTCCCAGACAGGTGCTCACCTTATCAAAGACCCGGAATGCCTCTCTGATCTCTTCCTCGCTGTCCGTATCCTTCATCTTCCTCGCCATCATAGTCAGGAATTCTGGGAAGTCGATGGTGCCGTTCCCTGGAAAGGAAGTGCTGCCTTTGAGTGAAGGGGACTAGCGGGGGGCCGATTTGATGAGCTAGTGAAAAGCACCAGGGGATAAGGGAGAGGCTGTGCCAGGCCCGGCTTGGAGTCTGAAGGCCTGTTTGTTCGCAGAGCAGGCAGCACAGGCCACATGCTCTGGTGGGACCCACCCCTAAGAGCGGGACAGGAGTTCTGGGCCCATGGGCTGTTCAAGCAGGGGCCTCTCAGCTGAAGTGACTCGCTGTGGAACCGGACTGAGGTCCCAAGGAACAGCTGCAAGCAGCAGGCACCGGCCTTGGGGCAAGCTACCTCTGGAAGCCTGCCAGACCAGGGCAACGGGCACCCAGGAACAGCTGCCCCCACAGCACCACTGGGACAAGCCAGGATGCATGAGTCAGGCAGAGCACCTAGAATGCCTCATCCAGCACCTCAGGTGGTGGGATGGGTTTGTGCCTGGCCGCCAGCCCCTCCCATTCCGCTCCCCACCAGTCAGAGCGCCCTCGGCTGCTCAACACCCTTCCAGCTCACCATCTGCATCCACCTCGTTAATCATGTCCTGCAGCTCCGCTTCAGTGGGGTTCTGGCCCAGGGACCTCATCACCGTCCCCAGCTCCTTGGTGGTGATGGTGCCGTCCCCATCCTTGTCGAACAGGGAGAAAGCCTCCTTGAACTCTGCAGGAGGGAGAGACCCGCCGTCTGTCAGTGCTTCGGTTAACAAGGATTCTCCACAGCAGAGCTGCTGAGCCTGCTTCGGTGGCTAGCAGGGAGCAGCCGAGCGGCTCATGAGAGGCGCAGCAGAGCGGCTGTTCAGAGGCAAAATACCCAGCGTGCCTTAACCATGAATTCCCCACCCCCATCCCCTCACCACTGCTTTCCATGCCAAGTCTGACCCTAGAGTGAATCTGCATCGTCCCGCTGAGCCTCTGAAAGGAGAGTGAATGGTTGTGAGGGGCCCAGCTTGTGCGCTGGCTGCTGCCAGAGACGGGACGAGCTGGTCCCCTGGCTGGCGATTCCTATGCTGGTCAAGTTAGGCCACTTGAGGGGAGGTCACCAGCACTCCTCAGCCTATGGATGGTTAGAGAGCCTAATGCTAAAGGACTGACAAGAAGCTAAATTACAGCTATCAGCAGGGGCACCAGGGCACCAGCCAGCGGGGTAACCCGCTCTTGCAAGTGTCACCCTGGCGTTCCTGTGTCCAACCCGTTCCCCAGTCATCTCCCACAGACAGCCTCTTTGCTTGGTCCCATTCAGCTTTGAATTTTCCAACGAAATTAGCCAGGGATAATGCTGCCGCTAAACTCAAATGACCGGAGGCTGCGGTGGGCAAGCCCAGATGCCCCGGGCATAGGACAGCGATCAGAAACGTGGCCCATTGTAAGAGCTAAGCAGTCTCCGATGCCAGTCTGCAGGCTGCCAAAAACCCTAAGACATGCTTCTCTCCACGACCGCCACAAAGAGGGGGAACTGCAAAGCCGGCTACACACCAAGCCCAGGGAAACAGATGGTCATTAATGAAAGACTAGAACCAACCTTCCGTGCTACTCATAGCAGGGACAGGATTTTAATCAATCAGATTTTTAAGATGTCTTAAAGTGTTTAATAGGTTTCCAGGTAGCCGGGGGCATAGTCCTCCAGGTAGCGCTTGGTGGAGAATCTCATCTACTATCTGCGTATTCATGCCCCAGCCGCAGAACCCCTCTGTGCCTACCATCCTTAGCTCCACGTCACGAGGTGAACTCCAGGAGTGGGGCTCTAAATGCTGCAGCCATGAGCGCAAAGACTTGGCAGAATTACAGAGCACTGCTACACCTGAAAGTCCTACACACAGTGGAGAACCTAGCCTCCGCCCTGGAGCATGCTCGGTCCTGCATTGTGGGGAGCATGGCCCACCCCACTCCCCAAAAAGTCATCTTCATACCCCACTGGGCAGCATCTGCAGCAAGACTGGAGACTCCTCCCTTTCCCCTGCTCATCCACAGCACAGGTGGAAGGGGAGGAGAAAGGAAGGGGTCACTGCAGCTCGACTGATTCTGCACTGAAGTGGTGTGTTGGGAGCTGCTCACCCCACTTCATTCTACATGGGCTCCCCTGCGTTTAGACTGAACAGCTAAACACCCTGGATTGGTTCTTCCGGCCCTACACGCCCATGTCCCCAGTGGGTACGAGAGAGGAGAGCTGCACTTGGGGATGCTGTGGGTACTGGGTTCCCTTCCCATTCTTCTGAGCCCTGGGCTTGGGGGCGATCACCACAACACAGAGCCTTAGAGTGCCACGGTTACAGTAAACACTCAGCTGGGGGGGGGGGTTAGGACTCACCTGCTATCTGCTCCTCAGTCAGCTGGTCGGCCTAGAAGGAGCAGAGAGAAGTCAGTCACCGGGGCACGGAAACAGTCGGTTGTTACTACATCGAGAAGACAGCTCTTGGCAAAGGGGGCTGGATTGACAGGCCTCAGTGGTGCCCTCCTCTCTGATTCAGGTGGTGGCAACATAACCACCCCCTGCTTTGAGAGCACCACCTCTAGGATAATGGGAGGACAGCCCTAGCTCCCCACAGCCCAGCCATTCCTTCATCTCTGTTCCGGAAACCATGATCATCAGAGCCATTCCTGACAGGCTACTGTCTCCCAGGGCCAACGTACGCTGCCCCAACCCCTCAGCACTGAAGTCAAGGGGGCAGGTGCTACTCGAGGGTGGTAGCTGAACCCCCGCCGCTATCACAGCCAATACCGCCAGTGTATTTCCAGTTCCACTACAGACCGCACGAGCCTCTGGCCCCATGTGTGAGATGGAGCCAAGATGGGCTTCACAGGAGCCTTAGTTCAGTAGGGTTTATACCTGGGGTCGGCAACTTTTCAGAAGTGCTGTGCCGAGTCTTCTTTTATTCACTCTAATTTAAGGTTTCATGTGCTAGTCACACATTTTAACCTTTTTAGCAGGTCTCTTTCTATAAGTCTATAATATATTCACTAAACTATTGTTTTATGTAAAAGCAAATAAGGTTTTAAAAGTGTTTAAGAAGCTTCATTTTAAACTAAATTAAAATGCAGAACCCCTGGACCGGTGGCCAGGACCCCGGCAGAGCCAGTGCCACTGAAAAAATCAGCACGCGTGCCATCTTTGGCACAGGTGCCACAGGTTGCCTACCCCTGAGTTTCTAAGGAGCACTGAGTTGAGACATCAGGGAAGGGTAGCGTATTAACAGACAGCCTAGCTAAGCTTCCTGAGCCTGCAAGGATGCCACCAGTCCCAAGCACCCATGGGCTCTCCTCCAGAGACAACCATACCATGGCAGTAACGCCGGCAGTACACCCCTTTGCAGAGCCACACGTGCCCGCATCCAGACTAAGGAGGACACCAAAGCTGCTGGAGCCCTAAAACGTAGGGTTTGAAAAAAGCTCCTGACAAGACTGGGGGAATAGGATTTCAGCACACAGGCCTGTTCGGACCTCAAGCTTTGTCTGCAATTTTGGAAACTGCAGCACCCAGAGGCAACCGCATGAAAACGACTAGAAATGGCGAAATTAACGAGGCTCCATTGTGAATGCCATCTAATCCCTGGCACCAAGGAAGGGAGAACAGTGCAGTGCTTGTGGCCTTTCAGCACCAAGGGTGGAGCAGAGCAGCAATGAAGGTTTCATACTGCAGCCTATCACCATAGTATCCAGACATGTCAAATCAATAGCCAGAGGGAGGTCTCTAGTAGCCTCGTCCCCCTTGGGACAGCGATGCCCTGCTCCAGAGAACGGCTCACCGCAGAAAGCCCCAGGGTGGCGTTTGGGAAGCAGCACCCACTAGAAATGCAGCCAGCCAGGGTGGGAATCAAGACAATAGAGCACTTCTAAAATTGAGTGAAGGGAGGGTGCAAACCAGTATTTTTCCCAGCCATAGGGGATGATGGGGGGGGGTCAGCTCCCCACAGTGGGTCAGATGAGGGCAATCATGTTGAGGCAGAGAAGCAACTACAGGACCAAGTTGCTCCAATCTTTACCCAATTCCATCCACTTCTGGCACTGGCCTAAGCACATGCCAGGGGACTAGCACAGGGCATTGGACATTTTCATCTTTGCTCGTTAGCTTGGGGACTGTCACTCCCCAAAGTTAGATCGAATTCTGCAGCCACCCAAGCTTGAGCCGAATGCAGGATCAGGCCATGAGAACCCTCCAGGGAAGATACAGAGCAGCGATGGAGATTTCTGACATCAGGCGGGCATCGAGGGGGCAAAGGTATCTTCAACTGTGGGGTGAAATCGATGCCCATACAGTCACTAAAAATCCCAAGGCACTTTCCTTAAGAGACTGCATGCTAGCCCCAACATCCTGGCCCAATTCCAACCAGGCAGAGTTATTCAACCTCCCCAAACTCCCCTGCAATTTCAGTAGGAGAGAGTTCTCGTCTTTCTACTGCATAAGCATTGCTGAGGCTGTGATGAGACAGGCACATCTTGTAAGACACAGCTCAGATGAAAGGTGCTCCAGAAACATAGGTTGGAAAGGAAAGAGCAGTGAGCAAGGATTAATTCGTTAAGCAGGAATATCCACCAGTCAACTGAGAAAGGGAAAGGCAGCCACAGCTGAAGGCAGTTTGTAGGGGAGAAAACTCCTCCCCCACATGGCTTGGTGTGAATGAGAAGACTCCATCCATAGAGGTGGAAGGTCATTACACAGCTCCACAGTACTGGAAGCAGCACTCTGTCCTGCTGCAGCAGGGAGAGACTAGAGAATTTGGAGGGCTTTGGGGAAAGGAAGAGATCCTGCATCACCCCATCAGAGAAAAAAAAGGGCTGATCAGTCAACACTACTTCCGTAAACGGAAATCACGCCTCCCCAATCCTATTAGAATTCTTTGAGGGGGTCAACAAACAGGTAGACAAGAGTGATCCGGTAGATAGAGTCCATGTGGACTTTCAGAAAGTCTTTGACAAGGTCCCTCACCAAAGACTCTTAAACAAAGCAAGCTTTCATGGGATAAGAGGGAAGGGCCTCTCATGGTAACTGGCTAAAAGATATGAAACAAAGGGTAGGAAAAATGGTCTGTTTTCACAGTGGAGAGAGGGAATTCGTGGCATGCCCCAGATGGGTCTGTACTAGGACCTGTGCTGTTCACCATATTCATGAATGATTTGGAAAAAGGGATGAACAGTGAGGTGGCAAAGTTTGCAGATGATACAAAATTACTCAAAACAGTTAAGTCCAAAGCAGACTGCAACGAAACAAAGGGATCTAACAAAATGGCAGATAAATACAATGCTGACTAATGCAAAGTAATGCATATAAATGCACATAATTCCAACATTACGTACAAAATGATGGGATCTAAATTAGTTATCATCGCTCAAGAAAGATCTTGGAGTCATTGTGGCTAGTTCTCTGAAAACATCCACTCAGTGCGCAGCAGCAGTCAAAAAAGCGAACAGAATGTTAGGAACCATTAGGAACGGGACAGACAAGACAGTGAACATCACAGTATAAAGCCCTGGTACGCCCACACCTTGAACATCACTTGCAGTTCTGGTTGCCCCATCTCAAAAAAAAATATATAACTGGAAAAGGTACAGAAATGGGCAACAAAAATGATCTAAGTGTATGGAACAGCTTCCACGTGAGGAGAGATTGACTGGGACTATTCAGCTTGGAAGAGAGACGACCAAGGGGGATACGATACCGATATATAAAACAACTGGGGTGGAGAGAGTGACCAAGGAAGTGTTATTGACCCCTTCACATAACAAGGACTAGAGGTCACCCAATGAAATTAATAGGCATCAGGTTTAAAAACAAACAAAAGGAAGTGCTTCACACAAAGCACAGTCCACCTGTGGAACTTCTTGTCTTGGGATATTGTGAAGGCCAAAAGTATAACTGAGTTCAAAAAAGAATGAGATGAGTTAACGGAAGACAGGCCCATTAATGGCGGTTAGCCAGGATGCTCCGGGACACCACCACATGCTGTTCAGGTGGCCTTAAGCCTCTGACCGCCAGAAGCTGGGACTGCGTGACAGGGGATGGATCACTCAGTGATTGCCGGGTTCTGTTAATTCCCTCTGAAGCATCTGGCACTGGCCACTGTCAGACAGGATACTGGGCTAGATGGACCTTTGGTCTGACCCAGTATGGCCGTTCCTTTCACTGTTCTGATCCTGGCAGGGCCTGTAACCTCACAAGGCAAAAGACCAAAGCTCAACGTGGCACCAGGATCTGCCACCCAGCAGGAGCTCAGCATCCTAACCATCCTCCTCCCCAAGGAGGAGCCTCCATCTCTTGGACATGAAGTTTAACCTCCTCCTGGCATGCCCATCTGGGTGCTTGCTCAGTGGGTTTCCCTTCCAAGATCCTGTTCAGGTAGGAATTTCTCTCCTCTGCAGCTGAGCTCCACTCCTTACTCATGCTGAATCACCTACTGCAGCTTCCTGTTCTCCACTCAGCACTCCCACAGCCAACAAGTCTCCCCTCTCCTACGGGCTACCCACTGAGTTTCTTGTACCCTGCTCTGGACACCATCAGCGACAGGATTCTGGAGCCTCTGGTCTGATCCAGCCTGGCGAGCCCTAGGTTACCAAGTTCCTAAGCAGCCTCTCCAGCACACGCCAAGGTCACATTCCTTCAGGACGAGTTCCAGGGCGCTTCAACCAAAAACCTGGTCAGCTGCTCCCTGTAACTGACACTCCAGCTCCCAAAATCAGTGATTCTCTCTCCCACAACCCTTCAGGAGGCACCCTCCCCCTAACTTTGAAAACCCCAGCAAGGCCCTCCTGCACCCTCATACCACTCATCCTCAAATCCATCTCCATCCGACCACACCAGCCACACACCCCACCTCATCCCTCTCTCTAGCCATCACAGAACTCCCCAAAGTCATCTCCCACTCAGACTTTACTGCCAACCCCATGATCCTCCTCCCATCAGCTCTGGGAGTTCCTCCACCAACTCCCTAGCACATCTAACCCACACCAAGATGGTCCCACTCCACACACCTCAAAGTCCTGTCTCCCTCATAAACACTCACAATCTTTAGTTCCTATATCCCTAACCCCATTCCCTCAGAGCTCCTTCTCACCCCTCACTTACCTCCAAACCCACACATCTCCGATTACTCCAGGCCCTTCACTCCTCACCTTGCCTCCCATAACCTCAAGCCATCCTAGCCTCACACTCTCCAGCTAATCCCCCCCCAAAACCTCCAAATGCTTCCCCCTTGAGCCAAAGAGCTTCCACCAGGTCACTGCACCCCCACTACATCTCCAAGTTGCACAGATCCAGACAGACAGATCCCCTAAGCCTGTCACCCACACTTACCTATCAGGACCCCAGCCACCAACCCACCCTGTACAAACCCTTCTAAACTCCCTAGATCTTCCCCCTCCACACTCCTCACACTACAACCCTTTAGTCTCCTTGTGACACCCCTTAAGTGCTGCCGCCAACCTTCCCATGCCCCAACTCACCTGCCAGACTCTCCACACCCTCTGCCTAACATCCCTAATCTCTCTCCACACACCCGGCTTTCACAACACTCCCAACACACAGCCCACCCGGCCCCTCCTCCTCACACCCCAACCCCTCTCACTGTACCATCCAACTCCTAGCTCAACTGGCCCACCCCCAAGACACCCTCCCCTCCACCCACCTCGCAGACACAGCCTGAAACTACACACCAACCCCTCCACCCTGTCCGACACCCCCAACCTCCAAGCCGTACACACCAACAAGCCCCAGCTGCACCTCCACCCAGCAGTACACCCAACCCCCTCCTTCCAACCCGCCAGCCCCTCAACCCTAGGACCAGCCCCTCTAACACCCCCACTCAACCCAGCTCCCAACTCTACACCCCCCAGCCAGACAGCGCCCACCCGCTTGACACCCAGCCTTCAAACTAGAACCCCCCAACAGACAGCCCACCCCAGCCCCTTCTAACCCCCACCCCAACAGTCCCAAACCCTCCCACCAGGGCCCCCAAACCCCTCATCCCTGGCCTGGCACCTCTCTCTCCCTTGGCGCCTGCACCCCCTCCCAGCCCCACCCCCGAGCTCCGTGACTCCCTCCTGGAGCCTGCACCCCCCAGCCCCACCCTCTCGAGCCCGTGCACCCCCCCTTCCTGGAGGCCTCGCCCCCCAGCCCACCCCCGAGCCCTGCACCCCCCTTCTGGAGCCCTGCACCCCCCCTCCAGCCCACACCCCGAGCCCTTGCACCCCCCCTCCCTGGCCCTGCACCCCCCCTCCAGCCCCCCCCGAGCCTGCACCCCCTCCCTGGAGCCTCTGACCCCCCCTCTCCCCGAGCCCTGCACCCCCCTCCCCTCCTAGGCGCCTCCCTGCCCCCCCTCACCATGGCGGGGTCCGGCTCGCAGCGGCAGGAGGCTCCGGGCGGCGGCGGCGGCGGCGGCAGCAGCAGGTGGGGGAGGGAAGCTCCACCAGCACCAGCCGGGACTCGCTAACCGCTTCACCGTCACCCCCTCTCCGAGACCCCTCCGCCAGCCACTCGCGGCTCTGGCCCCGCCCCCAGGTCCGCCGCAGCAGGACGGGGAGCGGGAGGCGCCTGCAGTGGACGCCGGACGCAGCCGTCACGCCCCGTCCCGGGGACTATTTTCTCTCCCCGCGCAGGAACACATGCCAGTGTCGCGTCACCAATGTGTAGCGCCTTCCCGTTGGCCCGGAGGCGGAGGCTGGATGAGAGTGCGGCGCTGATTGGACGCTGCTCACCTGCAATGCGTAAAAATTGGACCGGGCCATGTTAGGGGGAGGGCGGGGGGACGGGGATGGAACCAAGCGAGGGAGGGGGATCACGGGACAGGCACAGCCAGACTAGGGTAGCTGGGGGGAGGAGAGGGCCATGGACACCCCCTTTCCCGGAATGGAACAGCCTCGAGAAGCCCACCCCAGCAGAAAGATGGACCAACCCAGGGGAGTGGGCGGACCCCCGGAGATCACGTGATACACAAGACCCTGCCCCTGATATAAAGCCACGCCCTTATGAACACATCTATAAGCACTCCCATTTTGCCACGCCCCTGGACTTTTGGCCACGCCCATTCATCTCTATTATATTAGCCACTTATGGCTAGGGTCTGGAATGGCCATAGTATCATAGGCCACGCCCCCAGCTCTCAGGACCACGCCCCATCAATTATGGCCACGCCCTCACTCCTATACCGCGCCCATATTATCATTGACCAAATCTCCTATTCTCAGGGTCACGCCTCCATCGTGTCTGGCCACGCCCCTATGCTAATACCGTGTGTATTATCATTGAACTATTTTGTGGGCCCCGCCCCCTGTGCTCAAGTCACAAGCCCTGGCTTTGTCCTCAGTCGCCTGGGTTCCAGAGTCTGCCCCCAGGACCAGGGTGGAGTGTCCATCCGCCCCATCCAACCCCTCTGGGACCCCTGCCCCATCCAGCCACCCCTTCTCCCTGTCCCCTGACTGTCCACAGAACTTCTGCCCCTGACTGCTGCCCGCCGCCCCCTGACCACCACCACCCCAAATTCCCCTGCCATCTATCCAACTTCCCTGCTCCCTTACCGTGCTGCCTGGAGCACTGCTGGCTGGTGGTGCGGGCACCAGGACAAGCAGCTGTGCCACTCGGCTGGAGCCAGCCACACCACCACGCAGCACAAAGCACCAGGTCAGGCCACGGGTCTGCAGCTGCGCTGCCCGGCCGCCCAGAGCACTGCGCCAGCAGTAGGGTGACCAGACAGCAAGTGTGAAAAATCGGGACAGGGGATGGGGGGTAATAGGAGCCTATATAAAAAAAAGCCCCAGTTATTGGGACTGTCCCTATAAAATCAGGACATCTGATCACCCTAGCTGGTGGTGCAGTGAGCTGAGGCTGCGGGGGAAGGGGGAACAGTAGGGGAGGGGCTGGGGGCTAGCCTCCCAGGCCAGGAGCTCAGGGCCGGGCAGGAGGATCCCGCGGGCCAGATGTGGCCCATGGGCTGTAGTTTGCCCACCTCTGGTCTACACCATTGTCTATTTGGGACTCAGGGAAGGGGTGTCCCCTACAGTTTGGTCCCCCAAGACTTTGCATTCACACCCTGGTGAGTCTGGCGGGCAGCTAGTGTGACCCACTGAGGATCAGCCCCTCCGCACTCCCCACCACCTGGCCCATTGAATGGAACAGACTCCCCTTCCCAGGAAGAGATGGGGGGATGTCAATGCATGCTCAACCCACACCCCCTGCCCCATCTCCCTCCTTCCATGTCTCCTCCCAAGCTCTGGTTTGATCCCCGTGATCCTGAGACGAGAGGTTCCACAAATTGCTCGTCGGCTCACGTGCTGTGAGCCTGGTTTTGATGGGCCTTGAGGGAGTGACCCCAAGGATTTTGTTACCCCAGATCGTGGGAGTTGTCTGCAGCTGGCAAAAATCCACTTTTAACCCTCCCGGTTCATGACCCATTGGATCCTCCCCAGTTCTGCCTCCCTCTGAAATATCTAAGGATCCACTCTGTCCCCCCCGACTCTCCCCCCCACCCAACATCCCCAGCGCTCCCAAACACCGCTACCTCCCCATGGCACCCTCCCACCCAGCAGCCGGCAGCTGACTGCAATCCAACACCCCACTTGTGCTCCCTCCACCCCCACCACTTCCTGACAGCCCCCACCATCCCCAGCGCCACCAAACACCTCCAGCCACTAGTATCCTCCACCCTACTCCCAACCCCCTTCCCAGACTCCCTGTTTCTCTGCATCCCCTTCTCTGCCGCTAGGTGGCAGATAAAGCCTGTGGGGCCTGCACTGACTTCCCACACCTGCAGCCTGAAATGGGAGGGGAGGAATAGCTCCCCTGCCTCTCCCTCCACCCACCTCTAATCCCCTGCCAGCTGTGCCCAATCCTTGCTCTATGGTTAGGGACCTGCTGGCTGGGGATCTGGGCTCGACCAGCTCTATTTTCAGCAGCTACCTACTTTTCCGCCATCTTTCCCGGCACAGGATCTATTTCTTTTCCCTCTTTCCATACGCAATATCTGTCTACTGCTCTCTCTCCCTCCCCTCCCATCCACGGGATCTATCTACCTCTCTGCAGTACGTAGCTCATCGTTTTATCTGTCTACTCGCTAGCTGTTCTTCCTTTCCTCTGCAGCCAATCTAGCCGTCCTTCCTTCTTTCTGCTGTATCCATCCATCCTTCCTGCCCCAGTATAGGGTGAACAGATGTCCCGGTTTATTATAGGGACAAACCTGATTTTTGGGTCTTTTTCTTACATAGGCTCCTATTACTCCCCACCCCATTCCAATTTTTCACATTTGCTGTCTGGTCACCCTATCCCAGTAAATCTCCTTATCTATCCATCCCTCTCTCCCCAGTATCTCTCTCTATCCATCCTTCCTTCCTTCCCCCGTATCTATCCATCCACCCACCCCTGATCCCTCTACAGTATCTTTCTAACCCAGCTTTCTCTCTCCAGCAGGCACTAGCATCCCCCCCCACCCCACCATACCAGCCCCATCAACATCCCAAATGCCACAGCTAGCTCTGGGGGCTCGTCCCTCTCAGCAGCACCAGTGGTCACTTCCTTTATCCCGTTCGCCTGTCGGGGCCGCAGCCTCTAAAGCAAGCCCTGGGTGATAGCTCGGCCACCGCCTTGGCCAGTGCTGGGGATTGAACCAGGGACTCAAGCCTCTGGCATCTGTTGAAGTTGCCAACCCAGGGAAGGGGTCAGCTGTGCTGATGGTTTCTGGGATGTAGACACTTGGCCTGGTGGGATTGGGATCAAAACCCCACCCTTTCCCCACAGTTTATTAGCCATGGGGGGAAACCAGACAGCAGTGACTTGTGACCGACCTCAGATTCCGCACCCGTTGCTTCCCTATGGATCCTGCCTCCGCTAGGACCCCTGGCACCTTCTCCCTGCTGCCAGCACTGCAGGGAGGGCAGGTCTCATCCTGCTGGCAGCCAGGAATCCGGTCCAGGCGCCGGTGCTTCAGTTGGCTGGACACCAGCCGCTCCTCCAGCTGCAGCTGGGTGGGGACAGGGGGCATTAGAACAGGGAACAGCTGCCAAGGGCGGTGCCTCCTCCCTACAGCCTTGCGTCCATGAAACCCTGCAGGAGTTTCGCTGTGAATCAGCAGGAAACACGGCACCATCAACCTGAATTCCCCAGGGTCTGGGATGAGGACAAGGAGAACACATTATGTGTGTGGCCACCGCTGCCCTCTGCTGGCTGCAATCAGTACTACCTAGCTGTGTGTCATAGCCCCCATACTGCGGGTAGCTAGTGGAGATTCTCCGTCAGTCCACATAGTTTCAGAGGAGGAGACCTGCAGTTCCTGAGCTGCCTGGCATGGAGAAGGGCATGGAGAGGAGCAAGGCCGAGATTCCTCAGCTGTCTCACTAGCCCTGACCGCATCCCTCTGACAAGCAGGGACACGACCCAGGCTCCGCTCTCCTCCCACTGCCTCCCTGCCTTTCCCCGGTGCCTCTGTTCACCCTGTCCTCATCTCTGCTCCCTCCTCTCACCCTTTGCCCTGGAGGTTCCCTGACTCTCCTGCTATACCACAGGGAAGTGCTTTCCTCAGCATCGCAGGCCATCTCTGCCCACGTTGGCCCTTGTGGTGCTTCATGTGCAATGGCTGCAGCTGGGTTAGAGCCCAGATCCCTCAGTTCTGAAAACCTCTTGAACTACCGGAGAATCTCCATTTGCAGTACAGGGGTTATGACATGCAGCTCAGAAGTTCTGATGGCAACCAGTAGAGGTCAGTGGGGTATCATGCTGGACCAAGCCATCAGCAAGACAGGCCCTTGGCTGATGCTGCAGCTTGTGGTACAGTCGAATCTCAGACTTCATGTAAAAAAAAATGTTTTCTAGCCATAACAGTTGGGATGAAAAGCCAGGAGTCCTGACTCTCATGGTCTAATCCTCTTCTCCCTCCTTTTCCACTGTGCTCAGCCATCTCTCAATCTTCGTCCTGTTTGACTACCTCCCCGCCTCAAGACAAAAAGGCTCACAGCCTTGGGGTGAGGCTTGGAAAATATTTATTCGTGGTTCACACTGTTCACCCTGAGCGAGCTCGTCTCACACTGGGGGGCGGGGTAGAACCTGGTACAAAAAAGCAAAGATGTCACAAAAACCCTACAAAGGAATCTGTACAGTATCATACAACATAGATACATTCAGCACATGCACACACCTGCCACCAGGGGGTGCTGCAGTACACATCCCCTCCTCCTCAGTGCTGGGGGGTGCGCCTTGACTGTGGCATAGAATAATTTATTTTTCCTAATCATGGGTCCAGTAGAAAGGCAAGGGAGGGTGTATGTGTGTATGTCAGGGTAGGGCTGGGGAATCTCCAAGGGGTCCCCTAGATAAAGAGCTGATTGAAAATGGGGGGGCGTGGAGGGGATTTACCTGGAAAATGTTGATTTCTGGCAGAAACTCCAAATACTTCAATAGCTTGATTTGGACATGCTGCTGTGGTGCATCATGGGAGTTGTAGTTCTGTTGCTACATGCTCCTATTTACCTCTATGGCCTAGGCTTCCCAACTGGACTATATCTCCCATGATGCAACCACATGGCCAAGATGAGAGGTCATGGTGCATCATGGGAGATGTAGTCCAAGTGCCATAAGCTCTCATTCTCTAGTCTCCAGCCTCCATCTCCCATGACACACCATAGCCAGGGGCTCCTCAGATGCAACTGCCTCTCCACCAAGGGACTCTGTGGTGCATCATGGGAGATGTAGTTCCCATTGCCTCATGCTCCCACGCTCTGTAGTCCAGGCTGCCTGGTTGTACTACCTCTCCTATGATGTACTAGCGGAGTCCCTGGCCATGGTGCATCATGGGAAATGTATTCCAATCACAAAGCCCACCCCATAGAGAAGAGAAGCATGAGGCAACTGAACTACGACTCCCATGAGACACTGGAGTGCCACTTCTAAATTGAAAAATTTTGGTGTCTGGGTGTTTGATTTTTGTGGCATCTTCCCTGGGGAGCAGGTACTTTTCGAGACAAATTTCCTTTGGTCGAAAACCCAATTTCCTGTAGAGAAAAATGATTTAGATGGAAATTTTCCCTCCAGCCCCAGCTACTCCTTCCCAAGCGGGTGGTTTGAAGACAGAGGGGCCTAGCGCGGGACCAACGCACTTCTCAGAACAGTAGCAGACGGGGCTGGGCTGGGTGATGGGTGGGGGTGGATGGTGGGGCTTGGAGCTCCTGGGAGTGGGCAGATCTGGTCTCTGTTCATGGAGCACAGACACCGGAGTGAGGGCTGAACAGGAGGGATGTGGACACTGGTCCTGCTAGGAACTGGGCTGCGTCCTGCAAACTTGCTTCATGGTAACAATGGGAATGAATTTCAGGGGGAACAGAGCCGGCGCCTCTAGAGGGGAAAGGCCCCGCGTCCCATCCCCCAAGCCAGCCAGTTGCCCACAATATACCAGTTAAGTTTCCCTTGTGCCCATTCCACTTCCACCGTTCAGCTCACTGGCAAAGGCCACGCAGCCTGGCAGGGAATCCTCACCAGCCAGCCTGTTACCTTGCGCTGGAGCAGCTGGCAGGGGTACAGCGCCCACCCCCCGGCTGCAGATCGCTGGCAGGCCAGGCTCCTTCGAGGTGGTGACCCAGCTACCACAGGCATCCGGTTCCCCTCCCCTGGCGAGCTTCCACCTGTGTGATGAACTGGGGCAGCCTCAACCGGCTGGTCTGAATTACCCTCCCTCCAGAGAGCACCTCTCTGGGTTTGGCCCACGCTTGCCTGATGGGGTGAGGAGAGCGAATGTGCCCCCCTGGCACGGGGGGGTGGTTAAGGTGCTTTAGCAGAGCTGGGAGGAATCAGGGGGCATGATGGTCCCCAGTGCAGGGCCAAACCCTACCCGATCCCCTTATACCACAGCATGGGGGGGCAACGTGGGTCCAGCCCGCTCTCCCCCCACGCTGGATCAGAGCTTGGGCTCCAGGCTGGCCGCCACATTGAGTTCGTTGAGCTTGGCTCTCTCTAGGTTGGAGATGTCCGTCTTGGGGAGGCTGCGGGGCAGGGGGAAGGGCAGCCCCCCCTTGTCCAGGGGCTGGCTGTGGTCGCCCCGGGTGGCATTGTGGATGAGGTGTGGGGCGTTGTTGGTCAGCAGTTCCAGCGGGGGCAGCGCCCGGCCTTTCCGGCGGGTCCACAGCGCCTGGAAGGCACAGAGCAGGGCAGCCAGGAGGGGCAACAGCGCCAGGGGCAGCAGGGCATAGAGCAGGGTCTGTCCGGCGGCCTCTGCGGGAGGAGAGAGCGGTGAGCAGGGAGTGCCAGGCCCAAAGTGCCAGCCGCCCCCTGAAACCCCAGCCCCAGGCCTCTGCCCCATGCCCAGCCTTCCCCCCACCCTGAGATAGCTCCTCGATCCACCCCTCCCTGCCACGGCACCAGCTGGGCCCTGTCGTCCCCTCCTCAGCCCCCACCCCCCAGCACCAGCCTGGAGCTCCCTGCCACTCTGCCTGGCATGATGCCCGCCCTCCTCCCCCTGCCCTGGGATGTGCCCCTCCCATGCCCTAGCACCATTCTCAAAATTCCCTGCCCCCTCCCACATGTGAACCTCCCTGCCCCTCCCCCACCTGTCACAAACCAGAGCTGCCTCCTACCTGCGCCCCCTGCACCTGTCCCCATAGTAGCTGCAAATAAGGACCCCCTGCCTCCCACGCCCGGCCATACCTGCGCAGCCCCCCTCCGGGCAAGAGCACACGTAGCTGCCTGCCCCACCCAGGCATGAAGCCCCTCTGGGGCAGGGGTTCGGGGAGCAGAGATCCAGCCAGACCTAGGGCACAAGGAGAGCAGAGATAGCAGGGCCCAGCACTACCTGGCTGGCACCACACTGCGGGGTGGGGGTGGGCAGGGAGATTGCCAGGCCAGGGGGCCTGTGGTCTGTGCAGCCCCAGTGGGCTGATCCAGTCCCCCCCACCCCGACTGGATTTGGCCCCAGCCTCCGTGGGACAGGATCATGGTCCCCAATTTGTAGAGGGGGGAAACAGAGGCACAGAGGTGGTTTGGAGGTGGGAAGTGACTTGCAGAGGGTCATGTGCAGAGCAATAGAACCCAGGAGTCCTGGCTCCCAGCCAACCCCCCCGCCTCCACACGTTAACCCACCAGACCCCACTCCCCTCCCAGAGCTGGGAATGGAACCCAGGAGTCCTGGCTCCCAGCCCCTCCCCCCCCAGCTCTAACCTCTAGCCCTCTCTCCCCTCCCATCTCTGACATGGCTCCTGCCTCTCCTCACGGCACCCCCATGGATCCCCACGGCCCTCACCTCGCAGAAGGGCCCGCTGAGGCCAGGCGGGCAGCTACACGCCAACCCCTGCCCTGGTGTCTCCTGGCAGGGGGCTCCATGCTGGCAAGGGGTGCTGGCGCAGCCGCCAAGCTCCGTCTCGCAGGCTGCGCCCGTGTAGCCAGCGGGGCAGGAGCACACGTGCCCGGTACCCACTGCCTGGGGGGGGACAGTGGAGAGGGGGGAGGAGGAGCATTGGCATAGCAGAAACTAGCTCCCCATGGCGACGAGACCCCTCAGCGACATGGCAAAGGAGCCTTCCAGGCCCCAAGGGGCAACCTGACACAGGCCATTAGGGCAGGAGGGGGCTCATGGAGGTGGCAACACCCCAACCTCAGGGCTGGGGTGTGACCAGTTCAGGGCAATGCACATTCATGTTCCCACCCCCCAGCAGCAGGGGGATGGGGCACCATGAGTATCCACGGCCATCAGCCTTTGGAGTCCCCCCCAAATCCATCCCCTCTCCTCCCAGCCTTTGGAGTCCCCCCCAAATCCATCCCCTCCCCCCAATCCATCCCCTCTCCCCCCAGCTTTTTGAGTCCCCCCCCAAATCCATCCCTCTCCCCCCAGCCTTTGGTGTTCCACCAATCCATCTCCTTTCCCATCACCATTTGGGAACCCCCAATATCCATCCCAACCCCCCCACCAGCATTTGGGGTCCTCCGTGTCCATCCCCTTCCCACCCCCAGCCTATGAGGTCCTTCATGTGTCTGTGCCCTTTCCCCCCAGCCTTTGGGTTCCCCATCCTCTTTCCACACCAGCCTCTGGGGTCCCCCCAAATCCATCACTTCTCCCCCAAGCCTTTGGGGTCCCCCGTGAGTCCATCCCCTCTCCCCACCAGCCTTTGGGATTGCCCCCATGTCCATTCCCACCCCCCACCGGCCTTTGAGGGCCCCCCAGCATCCATGCCCATCCCTCACCACTGTTTGGGGGCTCCCTCTGTCTGTCCCCTCCCTGCAGGGGCTCTGCACATTCTCTGGGGGCCCTCCGTTTCCCTGGCCCAGGCTGCAGTGGGAACGTCGCTGTTCTGCTCTTGGGGTGGGGAGCTAAGGGGGGAGGTGCTGCCTCCAGACTGGGAGGGGAGGGGTGATTCCTGCAGCTCGCACGTCAGAGGGGGCGCACACCCACCTGGCACTGCCCCCCATTGCGGCACCGCCCCTGGCAGCCATCGTCTCCTGCAGGTGGAGAGGAGCCGGGGGTCATGGAGAGACAAGGCAGCGCTGGGGGGCATCCTGGGGAGTAAGCCGAGCACCCCATCTGCTTTGCAGCCCCAGCTCACCACGACAGGGGTATCAGCTGCAAGGCATCATGGGGCCCTAGGACCCACCCCCTTGGTTCCCAGGCATCTGGCAGGGCTCTCCCACTGCATCCCAACCAGGGGCAGGGGGGTACGGACCAGCCGTCAGCTTTGGGCCCCTACCTGCTAGGGCAGGATTCAAACCGGCGACTCACATGCCCCATCCAATCGCGCGCAGGCGCATGTGTGTGTTTCCCTAGTGGTGGGATCAATTAGCACCAGCCAGTGGCAACGGCCTGGGGGCTTGGGAATAAGGGGCCTGATTCTCGGTCACGCTCAGGCCCCCTCCCATAGCGGAAAGGAGGTGGGAGCAGCCCCCTGGGACTCCCCAAGCCGGTGTGGAGTGGCTGTAATGGCTCTGATCCCACCCCCTGCTGCAAGGGGGTGGCTGGGGCGCATGGCGCTGTGGTGGGTATTCCCTGCCATCCAGGGCCCATAGGGGCTGTTCCAAATGACCCTGGGGCCAGGCAGGACCCAAAATACGGGGAGAGCAAAGAGGGGGTAAAGTCCTCTGCATTTCCACCCCAAGCGGGGGCGGGGGGGCACTGGGAATCACACCCCTCCAAGGCAGCACTTCAGCTCTCCTCTGCCACCTTCCTAGCCACGGCCTGGCCCTGCCATGGCCTGGCCCTGCCTCCTCCTGGCCACAGCCCAGCTCTGTCCTCTCTTGGCCACAGTCCCAGCCAGCCTCTCCTGGCCACACCTAGGCTGTGCCCCCTCCCACCCCCAGCCTGGCCCCTGCCCTGGCCCCCGCAGCCACGGCCGCTGATTGATTTCTTACGGGTCTCACAGTTGGGGCCGGTCCAGCCCTCCAGGCAGTCACAGAAGTAGCCCCCGATGAGGTTTTTGCAGCCCCGAGTGTGCACGCAGGGCTCCTGCTCACATTCGTTGGCATCTGTGGTCGGGGGGCTGGGGTCAGGGCAGAACGCGGTCGAGTGGGGGCTGGTGGCCCCTTGTGGGATCAGTGTGGGAAGGTGGGATCAGTGGGAAGGGCCAGACATGTGTCCGTCCCCCCAGCACCTGTCCAGCCCTTGGCTCGGGGATTGGGGATCGTGGGCCCTTGTCCTGCTGGAAACCCCCGACTCAGTGGGCATTGGCTTTCAGCCCCCAAGGGCCCAGCGCCCGGCTCAGAATGGCCACCACAAAGTGAGCAGCCCCAAGTGCCAGTCACGCGGCTTGTCTCCTGCCACAGGGATGCTGTGGCTTCCCCTATCCTCCCACCCCACCTCTATGGCCCTGGGCAGGGTCCAAGCTGCCAGCCCCGGGCGGCAAGAGAGATGGGCCACAAGTGGTCATGAGTCCTTGGATCTGCACGGCTGGGGGGCAGGGGTGGGCACATCCAGCCCTGGGTCCCGTTTCGGGGGAGAATTCACTGTGCCCTGCTGCAGATTCACAGGAAAGGGAGGGGCGGCACAAAGGTATGGGGGGCAGAGGGGAGGTGACTGGGGGGGTGGAGGGCTGTGTCAGCATGTGGGGGCAGGAGGGGGTGCCATGGGGCAGGTGGCTGTGTCAGCATGTGGGGGTATGAGGGGGTGTCATGGGGCAGCGTCAGGGTGTGGAGAGCAGGAGGGGGTTGCCATGGGGCAAGGGGCTGTGACAGTGTGTGAGGGGCAGAAGGGGGTGTAATGGGGCAGGGGGCAATGTCAGTATGTGGGGAACAGGAGGGGGTGCCAAAGGGCAGGGTGCTGTGTCAGGGCATGGGGGGCAGGAGGGAAGTGCAATGGGGCAGTGTCAGGGCATGGGAAGCAGAAGAGGGGTGCCATGGAGCAGGGGGCTGTGTCAGGGCATGGAGGGCAGGAGGGGGTGCCCGAGCTCAGTGCCCTGCGCTCAGCCTCACCCAGTTGGCAGGTTTTACCGGTCCATTGGGGTGGGCAGGTGCAGCTGAATCCATCTGGGAGGGGGTGGCAGGTTCCGCCGTGGGCGCAGGGCTCCGGCAGACACTCGTCCAGCCCTGCAGGGGGGGAGCAGTTAGGGAGGGCAGGACCCTGGCACCCTCGCAGCGAGTGGGATGGGCTCAGCCAGGCCCGCAGGGCCCCCGGGTCGGGCCAGCACCTTCTCTCCAGCCATGGCATCATGCCATGCTGCATGCCCGGCTGGGTGGGGAGTCCCCTGAGAATAAGGCCCGATCCTGAGGCAGGAGGCCCTTCCCTCCCAAAGCCGGTCAGGGATCCTGCCTCATGGTGCTTTGGGGCAACCTGAGCCTTGGGGGGGATCCACCTCCAGTGGGGTCAGCCCCAGCCCCCAGCCCCTCCTCAACCCCACCCCCACAGCTTCCTCTGCTCCAATCACCCCCAGTCCCTCTTCCTGATCCCCTGCCCCACAGCTGAGCCCATCACGTCCCCCTCTCCCCAGCCACTCGACTCCTCACAGCACCCCAGGACCCCAACAGGTCTTCAGTCCTTTTCCCCCAGGGCACCCCCAAATCCCTAGCAGCATCCCCGGCCCCCAGCTCTCCCCCCTGGCCCCCTGAACTCCCCATCTCCCTTCTCCCACGGCCTATAACAAGGCCCCTTTAGCCCCCAATAGGAACCCCATGCCCCTTGTCTCCCTCCCCCTGGCCTCCCTTCTTATGTAGCTCCATTCCCCTCCAGGCCTCTTTTCAGCCCCCATCTCCCTCTCCTCTGGTCCCCACCAGGGCCCCCCACCATCCCTCCATTCCCAAGAGGAGCCCAACACCCAAATCTTTCCCCTGCAGGGTGCCAGCCACTGCTGCTGGGCCCTAGAGCCTTCATCTCAATGGGGCCCCTAGGGACCAGCTCCCCGCACCCCATGGGTGCCCCAAAGTTCACGAGAGCAGCCGTGGGGACAGGTGGAGAAGCCAGGGTCCCCCCCAAGCCATCCCCCTCCCCTCCACCTCATCCCACCCCCTGTCCAGCGCCCGCTGCCCCCTCACCCCTCTCGCAGTCCCGGCCCTGGAAGCCCGCGGGGCACAGGCACTGGTACTCATCCGGCTCCGCATTGGTGCAGGTGCCGCCGTTCCGGCAGGGCTGGTGGGAGCCACAGTAGTTCAGGTCTGGGGGGGAGAAGGGCTTGGCTCAGCTCCAACCAAACTGCACTGACCCCAGGGCTGCCCTGCCATCCTGCCAGGGCGGGAGAACCCAGCCAACCTGCCACAGGGGGCGCTGTGGGGAGCGGGGCAGGAGCTGGCTGTGAGGGGAGCTCCCGGTTACTCCAGCCCTGGCCTCTCCCAGCAGGGGGTGCTGTGGGGAGCGGGGCAGGAGCCGGCTGTGGGGGGATCTCCCAGCTACTCCAGCCCTGGCCTCTCCCAGCAGGGGGCGCTGTCGGGAGCGGGGCAGGAGCTGGCTGTGAGGGGAGCTCCTGGCTACTCCAGCCCTGGCCTCTCCCAGCAGGGGGCGCTGTGGGGAGCGGCGCAGGAGCCGGCTGTGGGAGGAGCTCCCGGCTACTCCAGCCCTGGCCTCTCCCAGCAGGGGGCACTGTGGGGAGCGGGACAGGAGCTGGCTGTGGGGGAGACCCTGACCACGCCAGCGCCAGCCTCTCCCAGCAGGGGGCGCTGTGGGGAGCGGGGCAGGAGCCGGCTGTGGGGGGATCTCCCAGCTACTCCAGCCCTGGCCTCTCCCAGAAGGGGGCGCTGTGGAGAGCGGGGCAGGAGCTGGCTGTGGGAGGAGCTCCTGGCTACTCCAGCCCCGGCCTCTCCCAGCAGGGGGTGCTGTGGGGCGGGGGCTGTGGGGCGAGACACGCCCAGCCACCCAGCTACTCACCCTTGTCACACAGCAGCCCACCCCAGTTGGTGTCGCAGTTGCACTTCCAGGGCTCGGTGCAGGTCCCATGGAGGCAGCCAGGGAAGGGGACGCACTCGTCGCAGTTGGAGCCCGTCCAGCCGTAGTGACACCTGGGCAGACAGATCCAGGGTGGGGAGAGATGGACGCACATCGGGGGCAAGGGGGGGGGCAGCCTGGCACGGAGCCACCCTCAGCAACAGCCACAGGAGTCTGCTCCTCTGAGGACCCCAGGAACGTCTGCTTGTGGGGAGTGTTCTGCCTCTGCTCATGACCAACTGCCTCTCCCCAGCAATCTCTGGCCCTGGGGGTTCCTGGGGTTTGGGACGGGCAGAGTAGGGGGCAGCTGGAGTCCGAAGGGGGCTGCAGAGTCAGACGATGCCATAGGGGGGTTGTTAGGGAGAGAGTTGGGCAGGGAGACGAGGGTAGCTCCTTGAGTGGAGTCGAGTGGTTAAATGGCAGGGGCTGGGAACCAGGACTCCTGGGTTCTATCTCCAGCTCTGGGAAGGGAGTGGGGTTGAGTGGTTAGAGCAGGGGGCTGGGAGCCAGGACTCTTGGGTTCTATCTCTGTCTCTGCATGGGGTGGGGTGGGTTTGCCTGGGCTGTTTCCCTGCCTTGCAAAGCCCCCAGGCCTTGTCAGCGAAGCAAAACGCCCGGAGTTCCCTTCCCTGACTTGACGCCAGCACTTGCCCCCTCCTGGGCCTTGCCCAGCCAACCGCTCCATCCCCAAAGGGCAGGAGGCAGCAGGCAGCCCTGGCCGTTGGCACTTCCTCCCATCCTGCCCAGGGGAGAGTTGGCCTGGCAGCAGGGACAAGCCTGGAAGGGACCCCAGCAGCCTGCCAGGGAAGCCACCCAAACAGCTGCCCCCATCCCTCTCCACTCTCTCTCCATCTCATCCCTGGAGTCCCCTCCACTTCCCAAGGTGGCTGATGTAGGAAACCAGTGAGGGAGTGGAAGAGGATTATGGGGGTGGGGGCTGGGGAAGGGAGCAGGTGCAGGCCCCTCTGACTCACGTGCATTCTCCAGGCTCCTCGCAGAAGCCGTGTAGCTCGTGGCAGCCCTGGTGGCAAATGGCTGCGATAGAAATGACGGGAGTGGGGGAGTTAGGGGCAGGGAATGCCCCCTGTCACCTCCCCCTTCGTCTGTCTGTGGGCGCCATGCCTCCCCTCCTTGGCCCCCTCCCATTTCCCTGGGCACCGTGCCCCCCCTAAGCACCCTCTTCTGTTCCACCCCCTCCCATTTTCATGTGCCTCCCATCTCCTACCCTTGCCCGTGAGCACCGTGCCCCCCCTGCCCTGGCACGTACCACGAGTGCACTCCTCTCCTGTCCAGCCATCCAGGCAGACCTTACTGCCAGCGGCGTCGCAGTCGTGGTGGCCGAAGAAGTCATCGCGGGGCCGGCACAGGCGGTTGCAGGCGGGACCGTAGTAGTGGGGGGCGCAGCGCACCCGCAGCCGGTACTCCAGCGCTGTGCCCCGCCCATGGTGCTGGAAATCCTGCCAGCCCTCGCCCGGGTTCAGCATCCCCGACCGTGTCACCCGCTCCACCAGGGACCCCCCACCTGCCAGAGAGGGGAGCCCATCACTACCCTGCCCCAACCTAATGCGCCCCGCACCAGCTGCACCCCTCCCAGGTGGGGAGCTCCAACACAGGCTGGCTCAGAGAGGCAGGGCATGGGACACGGGGCATTTCCCCTCTAGGGGGTGCTGGCTTTGATCTGGCCCCAGGTTGGGGGACTGGCTGGCTCAGGAGGGCAGGGAATGGGACGTGGGATGTTTCCCCTCTAGGGGTTGCTGGCTTTGATCTGGCCCCAGGTTGGGGGACTGGCTGGCTCAGGAGGGCAGGGAATGGGACGTGGGATGTTTCCCCTCTAGGGGTTGCTGGCTTTGTTCTGGCCCCAGGTTGGGGGACTGGCTGGCTCAGGAGGGCAGGTAATGGGACACGGGGCCTTTCTCCTCTAGGGGGCACTGGCTTCGATCTGGCCCCAGGGTGGCGGACTGGCTGGCTCAGGGGAGTGGGGAATGGGACATGGGGATTTCCCTTCTACGGGGCGCTGGCTCCAATCTGGCCCCAGGGTTGGGGACTGGGAGGTTTATTGTAGCAGGAAATGGGACATGGGGCATTTCCCCTCTAGAGGGTGCTGGCTTCGATCTGGCCCCAGGACGGGGGGAGGGGTGTGGGGGAGCTGGCCAACTTGGGGTGCCTCACCTGGGGTGCCAGGGCCGGTGATGTTGTCAGCATCCCAGGCTTCCAGGATCAGTGAGTATGAACGCTGGGGGATCAAAGCACAGGGTTAGAGGGGCCAGCTGTCACTGACCGACTCCCACCCCCCAACTTGTGACCCGAGCATTCCAGGGCTGGGGGTGAAACTGACCAGTCCTGCAACCTAATGCCTCCTGTCTCAGTATCTATGGGCTCTCATGGCTGGGTGGGGAGCCTTAATCCCACTGCACAGTTGGGGAAACTGAGGCACACAGAGCTGGCATCCTGACTTTCAGCCCCCCCTGCCCCTCCGGCTCTAACCACTAGACACCACTCATCTCCCAGAGCTGGGGATACAACCCAGGAATCCTGACTCCCAGCCCCCCTGCTCTAATCTGCTAGACCCCCACTGTCCCACCCCTGAGCTACGGATAGCACCCAGGAGCTCTGGCTCCCATTTGCTGCAGGGAGGCCACACCAATGAATTCCTGCCCACTGTGGAAAGAGACTGACCATCACTGGGCATTTTCAGAGTCCCTTCTCCCAACCTTTTGTTGTTTGGCAATTGTCTTCTCTCCTCCTCAGAGGTGGCTGCACTGTTACCGAGGTGCCATGCCCGCTGTGTGCGGCGTGGGAGCGCAAGGTGCTGCACGAACGGAGGACAGCATGGGAGACAGCCAATAAACCACAACAGTCCCCAGGGGGTCAGCATCATCATCCCCATTTCACTGGTGGGGAAATTGAGGCAAGGGGGGTGCATGACCAAGCTCCCCCAGCAGGCCAGTAGCAGAGTTGGAAGCAAAGCCCGGCTCTGTTCATTCCAAGTGGGGGAGGGGGGTGGAGGGGTGAGCTAACAGATGGAGGTTGCCAGCAGGTCTAGCATCAGGGAGATGTCTCAAAGGGGCAGATGCTGGAGTTCAGGCCCCTGGCGAGGTCCGTCTTGGCTCTCCCATGCTACGCCCTAGTGCCACCGCTTGGGCCCAGAGAGGTGGCTTGAAGGTGTTTGGCTGGGGCCCGGGCATTGAGAGGAGACGGGCAAAGAGGAGGGTCCACCTCACCACCCCACACTGGTCTGGAGTCACTCTGGGGGCTTCTACTTGAAGAAATCCCTGGCCGCCTCCTGCAGCTGCTGCTGCCTGCGCCAAAACATTCCTTCTGCCCACGTAATGTTCCAGGCGTGGCCCACGCCGGGGGGCTCCCTGCCCCCACCCCGCCAATGCCCCCCGGGGCCCAGTGAGGGCGTCAGCCAGAGACGCTGCCGCCTTTAGCCGAACTGACTGAGCTGATTTCCCTTCTCACAGGCACTGAGCCACCACCCCCTTCCCGTGGACATTGCATGTTCCCAGCCCGACACACCCTGCAGCCCCATCTATGCTTACGCACAGAGCCTGGGGGAGGGGGGTCCCCCATCCCCTTGGGGCTTCTGTAAAACTTGGGGGAACAACCACACTGGGGACAGAGCTCAGCTGCTGCAAATGCCATCCAACTAAAGGAGACTCCCCGTGAGCTGCTAGCAGTATAGGGGCTGTGACACACAGAGCAGCAGGTCCGACTGAACACAGGAGAGGGCAGTGGTGCATTTGCACACACACACAGTCTCCCTGGTGTGCCAGATCAGAGCATTGGGTCCATCCAGCCTGGTATCCCCTCCCCCCACTCTCTGAGAGTAGAAGGGGCGGGAGCACCATGTTCCCTTCCCCTCACCCATATTCCAGGGACCCCTGAATCAGTCCCACTGTCCCCCCAACATCCCCTTCTAGTAGCATCCTGGCCCTGTCGCAATCCTGCCTGACTCTCTGGTCAGTGTCTGGTGGGAGCGGGGAGCCCTGTGTATGGTGGGGGGGCTGCAGCAGACCCCCCAGGCTCTTCCCATGCCCAGCAGCCTCGCCCCAGACAGAACTCCCCTGTGGATCCAGCCTAGGGCACCACTGCAGGACAGCTCACCACACCTGAGGCCCCGGCAGGGGTACTGCTGCGGGGAAGCTCGCCACACATACTCCACTAGCCTGGCCTATTACAGCCCATACACCCGTGCCCCTGCCGGCTGGCTCGAGGATGCAGGGTAAGTGTCTTCCTCGTAATCAGAGAAGTTATTTAATTAAGTTATTTACCTTCTGCTTCCCCCCTGGGTGTGGGCAAGGGACAGCAGCGGGGCCACAGCCCCGCACTTCCCAGGCAGCATCTGACACACAGGCCCTGTGGGCTAGGCGTGACGGGCTCCACTTCCCACTGCTGGCATCTGCCAGAAATCCTGTTCCATGCAGGGCCGGGCCTGCCTGGCGCTGCAGAGGGCCCCGGGCTCCAGCCCCACCCAGGGTCCATCAGCAGCCCCTGCCACAGTGGGGTGGCTCAGAGGCTGGGGGAGGGGCGTGGGGCATCATTCTGTGGGCAGGGAGGGTCTTCTGCTCCCCCAGGGCAGGCAGATCCTGCAGCTTCTGTCCCCTCAAGGGATCTCCCCCCCCGCTCTGCCTATGCCCCCCAGTCCTGACCTGCAGCCCCCTGCTAGCCCAACCCCGGGCTCCCCTCCTCCAAGCTCTGCTGGTGCCCCTCAGTCGTGATGCACAGGGGACCCTGCCTCTGGGACCGAGAGGGGAGGTCCATCTCCCCAGACCAATGAATCCCTGGCCCCTGCTGAGTCTGCCAACGGCGCAACCCCCGTTACCCCAGCGGAGACACCCGCTGGGAGCCTTGTCGACTGGCAGAGTCAAGGAAGGGCCCTCGCTCCGGATGAGCCCCACCTCCTCCCCATGGGGCGTGGGCAGCCTTGGCCTGTGTCACACCCGTGTGCGCTGACATGTGTATGCTCACAGGCTGGCCCTGAGCAGGCTGCACCGAGCAGTTACAAAGGGACACTGTCCTATGGTGAGGTAGCAGTTACCACTATAAAGGCAACCTCCAGCCGGGCACTGGGGGGCGCTGTCCCCCCCTTACCTGGCCGCACCCCATGTTTCAGCACCTCAGCAGGGCACTAGGGGGCGCTGTGCTTCTAGGCCCTATCTCTGGCTCTTCCCCGCAGCCCCCTCCAGCCCACACCCCCATCTCAGCCCGTGAACATCCGTGACTCAGCGCTGGGACCCGTGGCATGAAGGCGCCGGGCAGCGCCGCCAGCCGGTGGCTCAGGCACGCTCTAAGGGAGTGGGGGCCCCGCACTGAGCAGCGGCCATGGCCAAGTAAACGGCGATGAACTCAAACCCACGCTGGGGGCAGGAACCTGGGGCGCAGCTAGGGGGTTGGGTGCCGGAAGTGGGATGCAGAGGAGGGTTCTTTGGGGAGGAGGTATAGGGAGCGGGGCAGGAGTTGGCTGTGGGGGGAGCTCCTGGCTACTGCAGTCCCAGCCTCTCCCAGCAGGCAGTGCTGTGGGGGAGCCCCCCGCCTCTCCCTATGGCGGTGGGGAATGGGGATGGCACGTGGGTGCTGCGGGAGCCCAGGACCCCTTCCTGGCAGGCTGGGATCAGCAAGCAGCGTTGGATCCCAGCCCTGGGAAAGGTCATGCAGGGCTGGCTGCTGACCCGCTGAGGCCGAAGGCCAAGGCTCCAGGAAGCCCCATGCCACCAGGGCGAATCACGGGCTCCGAGCATCCCTCGGCCGGAGGTGCCTGGGCCAAGTGAGTGGGCAGAATGGGCCTCTCTGCATACAGATCAGCTGGGCCCTTTGTGTGCATTCATCTCTGCCCGGCCCTCTGCCCACAGCTCCACCGAGGGCATCTGAGAGAGCCGGATGGAGATACCAACTCGGGGGGAGTGGGGTCTAGTGGTTAGAATGGGGGGGGAGAGCCAGGACACCTGGTTCTATTCTCAGTTCTGAGAGGGGAGTGGGGTCTAGTAGTTAGAACAGAGGTGGGGAGATAGGACACCTGGTTCTGTTCTCAGTTCTGAGAGGGGAGTGGGGTCTAGTAGTTAGAATGGGGGGTGGGGGCTGGGAGCCAGGACGCCTGGGTTCTGTTGCCAGGTTTGCAAGAACAAGATGGTGTCAGTGGCTCCCCTAGCCCAGTGCGAGGAGGATGCAGAGAGCTGGGGGGAGGGTGTGTGTGTTCATAGTCTATTCCTTTGGCAGCTGCAAGTGTCTTGGGTGGGGGCGGAGGGGAGTCCCAAAGTAAGGGTAGCAGGGAACCCCCCAGCTTCCACAGAGAAGGGGTGAGGGCAGGGAATGCATGAGCAGAGAGATCGATCCAGCCCCTGTAATGGGGTCCAGCTTCTCATGGCCCAGGGAATGGGAGCCCTAGGTTCTGAGCCACTGCCCTGCCCGTGCCTCAGTTTCCCCTCCTCAATCTTTGTGCATTCAGACTGCGAGCTGTTCAAGGCAGGGACTGTCTCGTGCTCTGTGCTGGGGGCTGCGTGCGACACCTGATAACGCTGCCTGACGGAAGTGGTTTTGGAATGAAAGCGGGAGAGCAAAGGGCTGGGATGCCCAGGGGGGCGGGAGCTGGATGAAGCCCAGGATCGATAAATCACAGAGCAGACTAGGCCACCCGCTAATTCATACAGATGGAGAGAGATTTAGCATCTGCCACAGTCTCCTGAGGTGCCGGGCGAGACGAGAGACCAGATGCACCACCCTCCACAGCTCCACCCCACCCTCTTCCTGGGGGCCTCCTTGCACCATTGCCTGAGAGGTAAGCAACATAGTTTCGCAGTCCTGATACCCAGCCCTAACCACTAGCCCCCACTCCCCTCCCAGAGCAGGGATAGAACCCAGGAGTCCTGGCTTCCAGCCCCCTCACTCTAACTACCAGACCCTGCTCCCCTCTCCACATCTGTTGCTTCCAGCTGGCATGACAGCTCAACAGACACCTTCTGTGAGCCCTGGTCGGCTTACAGCAAGGATCACTCTCCCAACCCATCCTTGCTCTGAATGAAGCCTCTGGAGGGGACCCCTGGCATAGGCATGATGGGTGGATTGGGGCTGGCACGGTGGATGGCCCCGTCCCCAGGGGCTGCTCAGCCCAGGAGACTGGCAGAAGCCCCAGGTGGAGAGCTTGGGAGAACCCCAGGGGCTGTCTGCATTCAGCAGCCTGGATAAACCCCACCCCTTCAAACCCAGACCAGATACACCCCCCACCCAGCACACTCAGACCAGATAAACCCTTCCCCTTGCACACCCAGATCAGATACTCCCCTCAGCACACCCAGACCAGACAAACCCTTCCCCCTTGCACACCCAGACCAGACAAACCCCACCCCTTCACACCCAGACCAGATACACTTCCCCAGCACACCCAGGCCAGATAAACCCTTCCTCCTTACAGATCCAGACCAGATAAGACCCCTTTGCACACTCAGACCAGACAAACCCCACCCCTTCACACTCAGACCAGATTACCCCTCCCCCCCAGCATACCCAGACCAGATAAACCCCACCCCTTCACACCCAGACTAGATACATCCCCCCAGCACACTCAGGCCAGATAAACCCTCCCCCCTTGCACACCCAGGCCAGATAAACCCTTCCCCCTTGCACACCCAGACCAAACAAACCCCACCCCTTCACACCCAGACCGAATACACCTCCCTAGCACACCCAGGCCAGATAAACCCTTCCCCCTTGCACACCCAGCTCAGCCCAGAGCTGCTGCTGCCTAGCCTGACACCACAGCCCCCCGCCCGCCAATGGAAGAGCTCAAGGGCCCTTACCGGCCAGGCGAACTGGAATGGCATGGTGATCCTGCCTGCATGCTCTGCGCCCCTCCTGGGCTTGGCTGTGAAGGTGTTGCCCCCCAGCACGGGAGTGGCACCGGCCCCCAGCACACAGGGCCCCCCAGGGAGGACACGCAGCTGATACTCCTTCAAGCAGGCCCGGAAGTAAGTCCGACACTGCTCCCCAATGGGACATGGCAGCTCTGCCCCGCCCCGGCAGCAGCGCCCATCTGCCAGCACCCCCCGCTCGTTGTGCATCAGCCGGATCTGCAGCTCGAAAGTGCCAGCTGCTTCAGGGACCTGGAAGTGGAGAGGAGCCAGTTACAGTGGGTCAGAGTCCCCCGCACCTCCCCTCCTGCTCACTGTGAGCTCAGAACCCCCTAGCTCTGAAAGCCCAGCTCTTCCCATTGTGCTGCAGGAGTGAAGGGAGAATCCCTTGCCGGCTCTGAGCAGTACAGGGCTCATGACACACAGTGGTGCTGGTTCCATCCAGCGGGAGGCAGTGGCATGTCCACACCCTTTGCAGTAACAGCAGCAGCCCCTTGCTCGTTGCCAGCCCCTGCTGTCATCCAAGGTGACTTAAGCATGCGATGCAGGGGAGGGGGGCTGTCGCAATGATCTCAGGCCCCCAAGCAAGCAGCAGGGAGGGGCAAACTCCTGCCGGCATCACTACTAGGGATTGAGGCTGAGGGCTGGGAGCTGGACCCAGCCCAGGGAATTCAGAGAGATGGCTGCCAAGTTCTCTCCCGGACCTGGCTTCACCTCACAGTTCTGGGGCTTTGCGACAGCTCTTCCATGGGGATGCAGCCACCTCTGGGGCACAGCGCAGCATCCATGCAGCGCGTAATGCTGGGGGAGAACACCGATGCTGACACCCAGGCAGCTCACGCAGTACCTAAGGACCTTGCCACAGGACAGTGAACACCTGGAGCCAACCCCACAGAGCCTCCCCTTCCTAAAGGGCTGGGGTGTGGGTCTAGGCATTCTGCACCCACTGCTGCGCCCCTCACATCTGCACCTCCAGCTCTGATCCCAGGCAAGCCCCGAGCTGAGTGCAAGGAAAGTGGGGGGGCAGGCAATGTTCCCACTTCACCAAATTTTGCTCTGCCCCAGGGCTCCAGGGCCCCACCACGTCGCCGCCGGAAGGAAAACAACCTGCTGGGGAATAGCAGGGCGTTGCTGGTGTTTTATGAGCCTGCTTTCACCTCTGCTCTGCTTTCCTCGGAGGGAGAGGCACTTGGGCCTTTGATGGAGTCTCACCAGCTGCCCCCCGGGGTGTCTCCCATTCCCCTGCAGACCCACCTGGCCAGTCCCCAGCCTGTGCAGGACCTGGGGCTCAAACCCTGATCTCCCAGGGAGATTGGCTCAGAGGAAGGAGGTACTGGGACCGGGGACCATTTCTGGCTCTGGGCAGGGAGATGCCAAACCCAAGATCCAGACCCCGGTGGCACCCCCCAAGCTCAGCCTCCAAGCCCAGCCTGAGGAAACAGGACCCTCCGTGAGATGGAGTAGCAGGCCCAAGGCAACAAATATACAGAGATCCCTCACCCTATGCTAAGGTGCAACTGCTTCTGGCATGAGGCGCAACTGCTGTTTATTCAGGGATCCCTCACCCAGTGCTGAGATGCAGCCACCTCTGGGGTGGGACACAGCCCCTGTTTAACAGCTCTGGACTGCCTGGAAGATGCCTCCATCCGAGTCCGCAGCGGGAATAGGGGGGAAGGCAAATGGAATCACTGACAGTGGATTTAGCCAGCAGGACACCTGGGGTCACATCTGCGACGGGCAGGGCGCTTAGGTCACTAAGATATTGGTTGATCGTCTCATTTGAAAGCCAGCACCCTCCAGGAGCATGGCACCCTCTAGCACCCCTGCCCAGCTCCCTGCAGCACCCTGCATTTCGACGGCAGTCTCCCATCCAAGCGCTGAGCCAGCCCAGGTGTGGCGGGCGGAGGCCGGCTGGAATGTGCCAGAAGAGCTGCCTGGGCAGGGCTCAGACCCACGGGCAAGGAGCGGCCTGGACACAGAGGCGTTTGCCCAGCCACCCCACTGCCCCCCCCCACTCCAGGCAGAAACAAGAATTCAGGGGGCCCCTTTCCCCAGCACCGAATTCGCTTCGGCATCCCGAGGGCGAGGCAGGGCCCAGGTGCCCCACGGAGGGCTGGGCCCACTGGGCAGGATGGGTGTGGACAGACCCAAGGGGAGTCTGACCCATTGGATGGGCTCTCCCCAGCTGGGGTTCCCAGCATTCGCCCTCGTGTCAACTTTAAATCCCACCACCCCAATTTACGCCACACCCCATCTGGGGGGGGGGGCACAGGACTGGAGGGGAGGAACCTCAGCTGCCGCCTCCTGGAGACCACCCATTGGGGCGCCCACCCGGGCCAGTGACCCCCTTGCTCCTCTCCAATTCCAAGCTCCCCCTGGACAGGGGGGTGGCCTTCCCAGGGACCCCCACTGTGCTGTGGGGGATGTGGGTTCCCCCTGCCAGGGGGATCAGCCCCCCAGAGTCGCCCTGCTCCCCCAAGCCAGGGAAGGGCTGCCCCATGGACCCAGGCTTCCGGAGAGAGGTAAGTTCCCAGACAAAGGGCAGCCCCCCGAGGGGGGCACTGGGGTTTGGAGGGGACTCACCTGGGGCCGCATCTGAAGCAAGAGGAGGACGCAGACGACCCAGCAGCTTCTCAGCCTCATTGTCTCTGGCTGGCTGCCTTCTCCGCCACACCTGCCCCTCCGGCTGGCCCCCCGCCGCCGCCGCCGCCCACCCCCCCCTGGCCCGGGGAGTCCCAAGCGCGCTGCTTGCGGGGCATAAAGGAGCCGGAGCCTCCCCAGCCGGGTCCCCGCGGCACTGAGCGGCTCTCAGCCGAGTGCGTTCGCCGGGAGCCGCCTGACATCATGCAGGGTGGGGTGGGGCCAGCCCAGCCCCCGGCCAAGTCATTAAGAACTTTCCCTGCTAATGAAAGGAGGAAGCTGGTCCCCCCCGGCCCACACACACACCCGCCCTCGCTGGCAGGACCGGGCCGGCCCGGGGTGGGGATATTAGGGGTTCTTCGGGAAACTGCAGGATTCCCCCTCCCCGCACACACACACACACATCTTTCCATCCATCCCCCTACGCATCCATCCATCCATCCATTTAACCCCCCTATACATCCATCCATCCCCCTATACATCCATCCATCCACCCACTAGGCATCCATCCATCCATGCATTCAACCCCTCATGCATCCATCCATCCCCCGTACTCGTCCATCCACTCCCCCATATCGATCCATCGCCCCCCCAGCATCGGTCCATCCATCCATCCATCCATGCATTCAACCCCCCATGCATCCATCCATCCCCCCTACTCGTCCATCCCCCCATATCAATCCATCCCCCCCCCCATTGGTCCATCCATCCATCCCCCCAATGCATCCGTCCATCCATCCATCCACCCCCCACCACATATTGGTCCATTGCCCCCCACGCATCGATCCATCCATCCATCCCTCCCCCTATGCATCCATCCATCCTCAGTATGCATCCATCCATCCCCACCCTGCATTGGTCCATCACCCTCCATGCATCGGTCCATCCATCCATCCGTCCATCCATCCTCCCTACGCATCAATCTATCTCCCTCTTATGCATTGGTCCATCCATCCCCACATACGCAAAGGTCCATCCATCCATCTGCCCCACTATGCATTGGTCCATTCATCCATCCCTCATATGCATCAGTCCATCCCCCCATGCATTGGTCCATCCGTCCATCCATCCCCCCATACACACTGGTCCATCCATCCCCCCAAAACACATCATTCCATCCATCCATCCATCCATCCCCCTTATGTATTGGTCCATCCATCCAGCCCCCTCCCCATGCATCAGTCCACCCCCCATATGCATCGGTCCATCTATCCATCCATCCATACCTCCTCCCACACGCATCAGTCCATCCTTCCATCACCTATAGTCTTCTTCACTTCCTGTCCTAAACTGTCATGCAGGGGAAGGGGTGTCAAACAGTTGCCCTTCCCGGTCCTAGAGATTACTATGTTTTAACGCTGGGTGAGCAGTCTTGGTCTAAACAGCTGCCCTCTCTCAGCCCAAAGAAATTAGGACAATGGGCGTGTGGTCGAAGAATAAATAGCTGCCACATCTCACCCCCGAGGTGGCTGCATCTCAGTGCAGGGTGAGGGATCTCTGTATTGCCACATCGCACTTCAGAGGTGGCTGCATCTCAGTGCTGGGTAAGGGATCTCTCTGTGTCACTGGTTAGATGCTTTGGGATCCTCCAGGATCACTTGTGCTGTGCACACAGTAAAGTTACTCCGGGAAAGGCAGCCAGGTGTCGTTCCTAAAAGCATGTGGCAAAGCCAGGACAGAGCCACCCTGAGTGACCCTTGTCTGGCCTGCCTGGGAACTATAGAGCCTGAGAAAAACAGTGTCCTCTCAGTGGTGCCCAGGTAAAGACTCCAGCACTGCGAGCTTCCCCACAGCAGTGTCCTGTCAGTGCCCAGCCGAGAACTCTAATGTTGTGAGTTTCCCCACGGCAGCGCTCCCTTAGTGGCCAACTGGGGACCCAGGTGCTGTGAACTTCCCCCAACGGTGCCCCGGCCAGGGAGCATTAACTGTAGCAGCTGGTGCCCCTGGCCAGCAGGATTGTATTCTCAGCCCTTCCTCCGCCCCTACAGCCATCCCCGCCCCCTTCCACGCCTTCTCAGCCCCTCGGGAAGGATTTCACAGCTCAGCATCTGTCCCCCCATTCCCCCCGCCCCCCGCGGCCTCACGCAGCCAATTCCCTGACGCATCCCCCAGCGCCCTGCACAGACAGAGCTTTGCTCCTGGCTCCCCCTGCTGGTCATGTGTGGCATGGACCGCGCCGGAGCAGACTCCCCATGGGAGTCCTAGAGGGGAAAGACCCCACATCCCATTCCCCACCCCCTGCCCCTGAGCCGGCCAGTCCCCCACCCTGAGGCCGGATCAGAGCCAGAGCCCCCTAGCGGGGAAAGACCCCATGTCCCATTCCCTGTCCCCTCACCCCAAGCCAGCCAGTCCCCCACCCTGGCATTTTTCTAGTAGCATTCCCCAGTCCGAATGCCACTCATGGCCCCTGATCCCGCTGTTACGATGTCAGTGACATTGCCATGGAGCTCGTGTCGCTAGGCTCCTGCTGGGTTCCCCTTCCCACAATGCAAGGCCTGGCAGTAGGACATTACCCAAAATCCCCTGCTTTCGGCATTGGCCCTGGGCAGTATGTCTGGGATGCCCTGGAATTCACTGAGGCAACCGTGGCAGTGGGACCCTGTGACACAGAGCCCATGGGTGCCGACCGGCAACTCAGACCTGACAAACTCGTTACACCTAATACACTGCTTTCACGGTGTGGGGTCTCAGCTTACTCACGCTCATAGTTAGGGTCCTACCAAATTCATGGCCATGAAAAATGCATCATGGACCCTGAAATCTGGCCTTCTGTGTGCTTTTATCCTTCAGATCTGGGCGGCCGGAGGATGGCAGCTGCTGACTGAAGGCCCAGCAATGCAGGCAGCAGGGCAGAAGTAAGGGTGGCAGTACCATACCTGCCATCTTTACTTCTGCGCTGCCGCTGGCAGAGCCTCTGCCTTCAGAACTGGGCTCCCAGCCAGCCGCCGCTGCTCTCCAGCTGCCCAGCTCTGAAGGCAGCGCTGCCACCAGCAGCAGCACAGAAGTAAGGATAGCAGTACCATAACCCCCCTCCAATAACCTTGCAACCGGCCTCCCCCACCCACAACTCCTTTTTGGATCAGGACCCTACAATTACAACATCGTGAGATTTCAGATTGAAATAGCTGAAATCATAGAGAATATCAGGGTTGGAAGGGACCTCAGGAGGTATCTAGTCATGGGGTTCTCAAACTGGGGGTTGGGACCCCTCAGGGGGTCGCGAGGTTATTACTTGGGGGGTCACGAGCTGTCAACCTCCACCCCAAGCCCTGCTTTGTCTCCAGCATTTATAATGGTGTTAAATATATAAAAAAAAGTGTTTTAATGTATGGGGGGGGTCACACTCAGAGACTTGCTATGTGAAAAGGGTCACCAGTAAGAAAGTTTGAGAGCTACTGATCTAGTCCAACCCCCTGCTCAAAGCAGGACCAATCCCCAACTAAATCATCCTGAAATGTACGATTTTTAAAAATCCTAAGACCGTGAAATTGACCCAAATGGACGTGAATTTCGTAGGGTCCCACTCATAGTCATTGTGAGATGTGCATGAAGACGATAGTTAAGGAATAATGTAACTGTACAGGAAAATATGCCCTGCAAATAAAAGCGGTTGAGAGGTCTCAGGGAGGGCCCAGTCAAGCGGGAGGGAATTGCGCCCCTCATCGCTGGCTAGCCCGTTACAGAATGTATCGCTCAACTGTCCACCCTTATACCGGCCCAGAAAAGTCAACGGAAAACCATCAAAGACGGACTACGAACACGGCAACCGCTTGGAAGTGAAAAGGAAGGAAAGGACAGGGAGGGGATCACCCCGGCTGGGATTAAAGATAAAAGAGACCAGGTTGGGAGAGGGAATATCGTTTACTGGCCCAGTCGCTGGTGGTGAGGGAGACCAGCTTCCGTGCTTTTCTCCAGGGCTGGGAAAAGGGGCTTGGGGTGGCACAGCCGAATAACAGGTGGAACCAATTGTTTAGTGTACGAAGTGTTGCAAGGGACCACGCCAGGGGAAAGGAGGCAGCTAACACCTCAGCAATCGTAGGACAAAGGAGGGCCAGTGGGTTACCGACAGTTGTTATGAGCCACAGACCCAGTCCATGATTTTTGGTGTCCAAAACGCTGGTCCAATCAAAGAGATTCCCTCCCCCACTTTACCTCTCTAATACCCTGGGACCAACAGGGCTACAAGCACCTGGCAGACAATAAAAACGAGAGACTGATCCGGTACAGTGCAGGGTGGAGGGACCTGAAGGACGGGATCCTGGCTCCCGGGGGCCAGCAAATGCTGCGAAAGGCTGAACATTGGGGTGAGAATTGGAGGTGACTTGAGGCACCGGGAAAGGGAACTAGTAGCTAAGTGTCGGCTCTGGTTCACCTTTCACGCATTGGCTTTGTAGCTCACTGTTTGTTCCCGTTGCTCCCCAGTGTTCCTGGCGGGATCTCTAGTTGGCCTGTAAAGAAATGTCCTTGTGGAACTGACCGCAAGCACCGTGCATGATGCAGGAACAGGGGGCTAGGGGGGCACTGGTGTACTGGGGAACACGGCTCCTTTGGGGCCAAGAGCTGGGGTTTCTGTGGGGATCAGGAGGCTGGGTACTCCAGGGGGACACTTGGAAGGGATTCAGGAGCTGGGAAGGGCATCTACAGGGCAAAGGCATGGCTGGTGGAGCCCCCTAACAGGCCGGATCTCAAACAGCCTTTTGTCAGTGCATAGGGCTTGACCAATGCTCCCATCAACGCGTTTGTCTCTCTAGGGAAAGTCTAACCTTGGGGTTCAGTTGCTGCAGGATGCCGGACGCAGGTCCAGCTCTTCTGGTGCCCGTGGGTGAGTCATGTCCCCACTCGGTGCCTTGGTTTCCCCCTCACACCCTTTGCCTGCCAACACTCCTTGGGGCAGGGACTGTCTCTCATTCTGTTGGTTGATGTTGCTATAACACAAATTATTTATTATTGATGGTAAATCAAGGGGCAGACGGGGCCGGAGTGGCAAACTTTGAAACATTGCTCCTGTGGGGCTGAGACCGAAGCCTGGCTTTGAGCCAGCTTCTCCTTACATGCATCTGGGCCCAGAGCCGGGTAGAGAGTTCAGACTCTGTGGTCCCTTCAGGATGGTTTGTGGCAGGTGACACCAGGGAGACCCAGCAAACTCGTGACGTGGGGGAACCGTCAGACTCCGCCCCTCCCCACTGGATCCAGATGGGAACCAGATTGGACATCCGTTTCGCCAGCACAAAATGGACTTGGAAAGAAATGTCCTTTCCCCAGAGCAAGGGTGCGCGTTCTCAAGGGAGCTTCGTCTTCTCTGCAGTGGGGTCCCCCTGATCTCTCCCTTATTTTAACCACTGCATCCCCCTCCCCACGCACAGCCCCCCCGGCGCAGTCTGTTTATTTAATGGCAATGTAAACAGAAGTCCTTGGCCCCCTTCCCCAGTCCAACAGCCGGATAAAGCCTCTTTGTGTTTGCTAACCCCAGGGCGGGGGCTGTGTCCCATGGGTGGCAGCGGGCCCAAATGGACAGGAGGAGAGAAGAGAACAGAACAGCCAAGGGTCACGGCTTTCCCAAGAGGCCAGGGCACGCAGGACTGAGCAAACTGAAAAGGGCTCATTGCTGGCAAGCCGGGCCGGCTGTGCGGGGTTAACCCTTGCCTCGCGGGAGGCCTGCCTGGGTAAGTTGGGTGGGGATGGGGCCCTGCTGCGACCAGTGCTACACAGACGTGGCCACAGCTCTGGGGAGGGTCTCTCGCTGCCGGGATGCAGAGGAGACGGCCGTGCTCCTAGCCAACCTCTGCTCCGATCCCCCAGTGCCACCCCCCACGCTCGGCTAGGAATTCAACCGCTGAAATGATGCACTCTGCCTGGTGAGCCGTCTATATTAGTGTCAGAGCCAGAGCCAGATCCCAGGCCGGCCTTCGCTCTAACCGCTAGGCCCCACTCTCCTCCCAGACCTGGGCTGGGAGTCCCGACTCCCAGTGCCCCCAGCTCTGTCCCCCGGACACGCTGCCTCCATGCTGTATGACGGAGCGGGCCATTTGCAGCTCGAATTCCTCTGGGACAGCCGCAGGCTGCCACCTCCTCCAACACCAGCGCTGCCTTCGCCTTCTGCATCAGTGGCCTGCCCAGGGCTGCCCGTGCCTTGGGGGTGGCCTCTCCCCTTCCTGGTATTGTGGTGCTGGATTCAGTCACTGCCCCCTGCCAGGGCACCTTGGTATGACACGGGCTGTTAAGATGCAACAGGTGCTGCCTTTAAATCTCTTACTGGCCCCCAACCATCCTCTTTACCAGTCCTGCGCCATGCACTTATCTGGGCACATGCATGGCAGAGCAGCAAGGCAGTGAGAGTGAATGGTTAGAGGGGGGCCGTGTGTCTAGGCTCCTGGGTTCTACACCTAGCTCCATGAGGGAAGTGGTGTCTAGTGGTTACAGCGTGGGGGGGCTGGGAATCAGGATTTCTGGGTTCTATTCCTCACTCTGCTGGGTGACCTTGGAGAAGTGCCTCGGTTTCCCTATCTTTATAATGGAGGCTGCTGATGCTGACCCATTTTGCTCTGAGGCTGTCAGCTAAATGTTCACTAAGGGCTCCAAGTCCTCATCTGAAAGGAGCTAGAGCAAGCCAAACGGTCTGACTCTGCTTTCCCTTGGAGCAGGGCAGATGCAGCGTCACGCCCATTAACCCTGCTGTAAATTGGAGGAGAACCTGGCCCGGAGGAGTGACCACGGCTGTAACATTAGCATGAGATCAGGATCAGCGTGTTGTTATTAGGGTTATTTGTGTTGGTGCATATGGGACTCAGAGCTCAGAGATGGAGTCCTGACGTGCCAGGTGCTGCCCAGACACACAGCGACCGAGACCAGGGCCCCGTCGTGCCGGGCGCCACCCAGACACACAGCGACCGAGACCGGGGCCCCGTCGGGCCGGGTGCCACCCAGACACACAGCAACCGAGACCGGTGCCCCGTCGTGCCTGGCGCCACCCAGACACACAGCGACCGAGACCGGGGCCCCGTCGGGCCGGCGCCAGCGCCAGACACACAACCTCGACCCAATGGCTGACGACCCGGTGGCCCCGAGGCCCCGGCGCCGGCCAACACACCAGCGACCGCGAGACGCGGGGCCGCCACCTAACCGTCCGGGCCTGCGACTACGACCACAGACACACAGCGACCCGAGACCCGGAGAGGCCAGGGACACTCGAATCTGGCTGGCGGGCCGCGCGACCTAAATGTCCGTATCGAATTGTGATCTTCTGTATGCTACAGGCTTAGCTGACGGCGTTCCTCGATGAATTCCTGCTTTGGGACTGTGGCTTGTGATCCATGCACTGTCACTTGGTATGACCATCGGCCTGAACCTGCCTATGAGTTCGTACCACTACTCCGAGACCGGGGAACCAGGTTCCAGCATTTTGTCCAAACACCTGGTCAATTAATATAGAGGATCCCAGGGGGTCTGATCAGCAGCCGGGGGCCATTGATGTCCTGGTGGCGCTGTCAGGCTCCCTGCGATTCTGGTGCCACACAGTCCTGGAAAACAACCAGCATGTGTCCTCACACACCGGAAGGCTCTGCCGCGACCTATGTTAGACAGCGCACCACACGAACACTCGAGACCGGCGCCCAGCCGTCGGGCTGGGCGCCGAAGCCCGAGTCAGAGCCCACAAATCGAGGAGCGCGAAGCCAGAGACCGGGTGGTGCGCTCGCGGACCCATTCGAAGACGCTGAGGTGACCCACGCACGGGGTCCTAGGCGCGAAGAATGACCCATCCAGCTGGGCACTGCAAGCATAAGGAGCAGAGCCCCAAGCTCCCAGGCAGTGCTCAGATACCCCCATGCGCCCTACACCAGCCAGACCAAACCCTCCCAGCAAGGGGGGGCTGGTCTAGTGTTGCTCTGGAAAACGAACAGGCGCGCTAGTGCGAGGAAGGGAGCACGGCCGAGCCTAAGCTTAGCCTCCCCACAGGGGCCTGTGGGGAGTCACGAGGAGCTCTCCTGAGTGGAGGCCGCCGAGCTTACCTGCCCTGCCTCGCCAGCAGAGGCGCCTGTAGGAGCGGGGCATGGAGCTGCTGTGGGGGGACCCCCGGCTACCCACCCGGCCTCTCCCAGCAGGGGGTGCTGTGGGGAGCAGAGGCAGGAGCTGGCTGTGGGGGGGAGCTCCTGGCTACTCCACTCCTGGCCTCTCCCAGCAGGGGGTGCTGTGGGGAGCAGAGGCAGGAGCTGACACTGAGCCTGACCCTTTGCATGCCAGGGATGAAGGCTTTAATGGCTGGGATTCCTGTGGGGTCTCTTTCCCACTTTGGCCAGCAGGGGGCGGTGCACTCCAGCATATGACAAGAGCCTCCCAGAGAAGAGATGTTTGTAAACCAGGTACCTGTCTCTGGGGTGCTCTAATCTGCGCTCCAAGTCCCACCCCGCCGGGGCAGGGCCGAATGGTGCCTGACAGAGGAGTTCTGATTCAGGACCATAAGGGGAGGGAAAGAGAATAGAGGCCAAATTATGTTTAATCTCCATCAGTTACAGTCAAGCAGAACACACGCAAAGCAGAGCCAGTTGCTTTAGCCGGAACAGCTACTTACATTTGTACCATAACCCAATGGCTCCAATCTTCCCAGACAACCATATCCCTTTCAGGAGTCTGATCGTCTGGCATCCCCCCGCGTTTCACCACTAAATCAGACCTAACTATACAAAAGCGTCACAGCCACGCGAGTATGGACCAGTCGCCGACTTTCTCATTTTTACCATCTAATTATAAAATAAATCAGTTGGAATATAAATCTCGTACTTACATTTCAGTGTCTAGTATGCAGAGCGGTGTAAACCAGTCATTGTCTGTGTGACGAAGTGGAGGTTCTCTCTTGTTATATTGCATGTTAGCCTAGGTGAGTCTTACTGTTTTGCATGAATGCTGAGTGTGCCTCAGTTTCCCTGTGTATTGGGCCAATGTCCAGGTGGTGGGAATAAGGGGGTGTGACTCTTGCGGGTGCTGCTCCAGCTGCCTACACGGATGCTCTGGTTGCCCTTTAGTAACCTGAGAGCCAGAAGGGGGGTGTGACCAGGTGACTCTTGGGACTCCAGGAAGTGAGACAAAGGCCAGAGGAGGAGCAATGGGCAGGGCAGGGGCCAGGCAGCTGGAAGCAGATCAGTCTCGGCTGGCTTGGGGCACAAGGGGAGGGCCAGAGCCCTGGCTTTCAGTTTCCCTCCCCCCTCCCCCAAAGATGGACTTGGCTGAAAGTCACTGATTTCTGTGCTAACAACCTCTGTCCTACGCTGTGTTCCTGTCAACTAATAAACCTTCTGTTTTACTGGCTGGCTGAGAGTCACGCCTGACTGCAGAGTTGGGGTGCAGGGCCCTCTGGCTTCCCCAGGAGCCCCGCCTGGGCGGACTCAGTGTGGAAGCGGATGCTGAATGCTTCGAGGTCAGAGCTGTGTAAACCTCTTGCCCTGGAAACAGTCTGCTCAGAGAGAGGAGGGTCCCCCAGAGTCCTGACTGGCTTCATATGAAGTAGTTCCAGAGCATTGACCCGGTGACTGTATGAAATTGTAGTTTTTACTGACTGCTCTAGTGCTGTTTATGAAGCCTGTTGTAAAACAAGGCAAATATCCAGATGAGATGTGACCCCTGGAAGGCCTCTGTGTGCCCCCAGGGCTCCATGTGCTCCTGGCTGAGAACCACTGCTGTAAACTGTTCTCTGCTGTGTATGATCTCCCCTTATCTTAACTAAACTGACTTGATCGGTACCACTTTATGTTGACGAAAGCTTCTCACGTTCTCCGTTTTCAGCCTCCGTAAGTCCTCTTGTGCAATCCTTGTTTACTGTTCTGAGCCCAGCTTAAATGAAGACAGATCTGCCTGGGCCCGATGGGTTGGCTTCTCTACAAGAACAATTCTCCTTTGGCTGCTTTGCAGCCAACAGTCCATTTGCTCGCTGACGATTTCATTATTCCTGTCTCTGCCTTGAGCCGCTGCCTGGGTTTTGTGTTTTACAGGCCACGCAATTTCCTTACTTTTGCTACAACTTGATTCCACCTGGTTTCTGAAGCCTTTGGCTCTTTAATGGCAGAGCCGAGGTGAGAGAGGTAACATCTTGTATTGGACCAACTTCCACTGGTGAGAGAGAGAAGCTTTGGGGCTCCCCAGAGCTCTTCCTCTGGTCTGGGGACAGCAGGCAGAGGGTCATAGCTAAATACAAGGTGGGACAGATTGTTTACCATAAGTAGTTATTACGAGGAACCAATCAATGGAAGGTTTCAGAGTAGCAGCCGTGTTAGTCTGTACTGGCACCTTAGAGACTAACACATTTATTTGAGCATAAGCTTTCGTGGGCTACAGCCCACTTCATCGGATGCATAGACTGGACCATACAGCAAGAAGATATTTATACATACAGAGAACATGAAAAGGTGGAAGTAGCCATACCAGCTGTAAGAGGCCAATCAATTGAGATGAGCTATCATTAGCAGGAGAGAAGAAAAACCCTTTGAAGTGATAATCGAGATGACCCATAGAAGGTGTGAGGATACTAACGGGGAAAATAGATTCAATTAGTGTAATGGCCTGTAGACAAGTGGACTCACCCCTGCAGCACCTCCTGCTGGTCTATTCTGGGAATTAGCTTGATTCCAGCTCTGGAGCGCCCTCTGCAGGCCGGTGATCCATCTGTCCTCTGGCCCCCATGTCCTTCCCTAGACCCCAGTACCTTTTTACATGGGGTGCTGCCCCCTGGCAGTAACCCCTTTTGCTCAGGGTCTCCCCTTCCTGGGAAACCCCCACCTTCTATCCCCATCTTGCCTCAGTGTTTGGCTACTGCCAGTCATCATCTAGCCCCACGCCCTGGGGCAGACTGCAGTATCAGCCACTCATCACTGGCAAGGAGGGTTTGGACCTGCTGCCTTGGCCCTACCCTCAATGCAACTTATTTACTCCACTACCGTGTTAGCCACTTAAAATCACAAATGTTGCTAATGGCACTGCAGCCTGGGGCCTTTCAGCCTGGAGCCTTTAATCACCCAGATCCCACACCCTGTCCCGAAGTTCCTGTCTTCACTCCCAGTAGCTACCACTTTTCCCTACTGTATCGGAGCTCCTACCAGCCCGGAACCCATCTCACCTTACCAACAGCAGAGAGACTGTTATCCTAACCCCGGCGCGGGCCTCCGATGTTACATATACGAACAAAAGAACTAAAAAAAGCAGAAATAGAAGAGTAATCCCTGGCTGGCGGGGGTGTTGAAGGAGAGAAAAGGCGGAGTTAGGCACATTAGCATAAAAAGCCTTTTACTTGAACCTCCAGGAGGCAAGTCGGTGCAGAAGCTCCCACCTGCTTCTCTGCTTTTTATAGGGCCATCAGTTGAATCGTCTGGGACGCCCGCAGCTGCAGGCCACTTCCCCAGCCGTCAGCCCAGCCTAAAATGCCTGCTTTATCGCAGCCACAGGCCCCACCCCCTCCACCTGGGTGATTTTTAACCCTTCAGGCAGAGCAGCTGGTCCCACATCCGATAGCATGGCCCCAACCGACTTCACCAGTACTCTTGTTCAACCTTAATTCATTGATCTAATTGCATAGTTCACAAGTTCCATGAACCCCTTTTGAGTCCTGGTATTTTGAGAGGTTCTTTTGGGTTCAGTCAAAGTCCAGCTTCAAGTCTGTCACCGAGTGGTTAGAGAGGGTGAAGTGTTCTCCCAGGCGTTAAGATCCTGATGTCAGATTTGTCCATTTATTCTTTTGCGTAGAGACTGTCGGTGGTTCGGCAGTGTACAATGGCAGAGGCGTTGCGTGGCACACGATGCATTCTATCACACTGTGGTTTTTACTTCATACATCTGATGATGTGGTTCTAACCCCACAAAGCTTATGGCCAAATACATTTGTTAGTCTGTAAGATGCCACAAAGGACTCCTCGTTCTGCTTTGCGAATGACAGACAACGGCTCACCACTCGAAACCTTCCTGAGCATGTCTGTCCTCTTTCAAGGCAGCGGTCCCTTTCGTGGCTGCCCCTAGGCTCTGGTCTGCACAGCAGTTAGCTGTAAGCTGCCTTGCGTCGACCGAGCTGTGGCGGCGTAGGTACCGAACTTCCCCTCTGCCCGGCGGTGCTGCTCGACCCCCCACCCCTGCCTGCCTTGGCCGCCTTGCACGGCCCTTGCAAATGCCGTCCCCAATTCCACCATGTCCCCAAAGTCCCTGTCCTACCCGGGCCTTTCCCCGCCCCCTTCCCTCCAGCCATCCCACCCCTCCTCCCACAGTCCCTCGCCCCTTCCCTGCTCTTCGCTCCTCTCCACGCTGCCTCCCCCTCCAACAGGAAAGTCCCGAACAGCTGCCAACACGCTGTTAGGTGGCGGAAGAGCACTGGGAGGAGGGGGAGGAGTGATTCAGCATGCCGGGAGGGAGGAGGAGGGGGAGCTTGGCTGCCGGTGGGTGGCACGAGCAACCTAGCTAATATTTTTCCCAGTGTGGGTGCTGCACTCCGGAGCACCCGCAGAGTCAGTGCCTTAAAGTAGGATCTTCCTTAAGTTGGGCTCACGCCGCAACATAAATGCCCCGCGGCTGATTTTGCAACACCCCCCTCCCCAAGCGGACGGAGATCCCGGGCAGTGTCGTGAGCTCAGCTGGCTACTCCCCCACAGGCAGCGACCCCTGCCGCTGCTCCCCACAGCGCCCCTGCTGGGAAGGGGCAGACTGAGAGAAGGAACTGGGAGCTCCCCCACAGGCCAGACAACCCTGCTCTCCCGCCCACAAGCGCCTCCGCTGAGGAGAGGATATCTGGGCTTGAGCAGGGAGCCCCTGAAAGTTACAGGGGATCCAGGGTGGCCGGGAATGGAGGGAGGCAAGGAGCCCCTGAGATGCACAATGAGCCCGGATGGCGGAAGCGACATTGGGGTTCACTCCAGCTGGTAAAGGGGGTTCTTATCCCTGCAAAGCTTGGGGTTAAATCTCCTGACCAATCTGGCTCAGAGCCCCTGACCTGCAAGGCACCACCCTAAATGCATAAAAAGTCTACCTATGCTGCCATCGGATCAGCTATAATAATTAGGGTAGACCCCATATAGGATCTCCCTAGAAGAATTACCACCCCAGTCTTATAGATTACGAAGCCCACTCAGGAACCCATTCTCCCCCTGCGCTCCACACAGCCCAGATCAGATTCTCTTGGAAGCACCAGGCACAGCCAGAGACACTGGCTGGCCCAAAGCTTCTGGGCTTTTTGCACCAAGGAGCCAATGGCACCCCTTTCTCACCGCCACCTCCCCGTGACTGTCCCCCTAAGTTCAGAGCTGTGCAGGCGATTCGGGCCTGCAGGCTCTAAGCTCCTCTTTCATTGGCCAGACACCCAACCTCCCGGGGGACGGCCTATGCGGAGAGGGTCGCGCTCTTGGTTAGGTATTTCAGCCACGACAGTAAGAGACCTTGCATTAATGAGAAGAGTGAAAAGACCCCACGAAAGTCAGGTCGAGTGGATTACGGTGGCCACGAGAAGATGAGAGAGCGGTGCAGGGGGTGCTGCAGGGCAACACAGCGCCCAGTTTTTAGCCTGCCTAGTACGGCATGCTCCCCTCAGCCTGTCTCGTTACCTCTGAGATCACACAAATGTGCGGCGCGACCCTATGCCCTGGCGAGCCCTCTGCTGACACTCAACAGCAGCCCCAATATACACTCGGCATATACACCATCTACTCTACCCCCACCGGTTGCACCGCATCTCTCGAAGCAATAACACCTGCCCTCAATTGCCAAACGCTCACCTGGGAGATTGAGGAACCCTGGCTGCTGGCCCCACCTTTCTTACCCCAGCTGCCGCCTCGTACCCTGGCCCAATCGTGCCTGTACCCAGAGCACTTCCCTGGGGCCCCCACTCAGCCTGCCCACGGCTCCACTCCTGCCAAACGCCCATGCCCTGGCCCCTCACTCCTCCCAGGAGTCCAGCCACCACTCCTTGCCCACATGCCCTAGACACATCCCAGCTGTCGATCTCAGCCCATAATCCTGTCCTCCGTCCCCACCTCCAGAACATCTAGCACACCTTGCGCGCTTCCCAACCTCTAGGGGCAGCTAGAGGGAAGGACCGGAAGGCAGGGGCGCTAGGCTTTCTCAGCACTCCTAAATACCCAACTACCGAAAAATGTTCCAAGCCACGGGCCTGTTTGCTGGGATTTCGCTCCTGATTTCCACCCCCTCATTTTATGCGACAGAGGCAGAAGGTCAAACCAAACGTGCCCCACTAGGGGACCTCTCACAAGCTTGAGAAAAGCTGCGCTCCTTTGGCCCTGAAGTCAGCACTACAATGAAACTGCCTGAGCCCCGGGAGTCTGGAGTTGGCTGGCACCATCCAGCCGGAATTTTTCCTTTGCAGCTTAGTCATCACCTAAGACTGCTGAAGCATGTGGTGAGAAACTTTGCTTGGAATGGACAGTTTGCTAAGTTAGGCATTGGCGAGTGTTTGAGTTTTAATGTTCTTGGACCCAGTTCTGACTTTTATCTGTCCTCACTTAAAATCTAGCTCTTTGTAATGAATCAACTTGTTTTATCTAATCCAGTGTGTTCAACCCAAAGTGTCTGAATAAGTATTTGATATCATAACCAGGCATATTGTTCCGTTTAAGGAACGACAGCCTTGAAATATTTTGTATGGTCCAGGAGAGGGCTGGGCAATGCAGGCCACACATTTCTGGGGTGAACTCTGAGACTAGGGGTGCGTTAGGGTCACCCTGCAGTATAACCCAGGCTGGTGACAGCCAGCATGTGGCTGACAGGCTGCAGTTCCCCACAGACCCTCCGGGTGGGGTTTGCATGCTGGACGGCTGTTTGCAAGCAGCCCAGGGTGGGAATGACTTTAGCAAAACATTGCAAGGCACCGAGGTTGCAGGACAAGGGTGACACAGCCCAGCTCCCTACCCAGGTCTGGATTGTGCCCTGGTGTGTCACCCCTCCCCCTGAGAGTTTTGAAAACAAAAGGGAAGATACGGCTGGTATCATATAGCACACCAGTTCCAAATATATTTTAATAACATTCATTATAGCACAATTAATCATATTACATTAACTAAACAAGATCCCAAGCACCATGAAATACTAAAAAAATAACCAAATATGAAATCTCAAATAATAATACAAAATACAGAAGCGAGAACAAGCATTTATGGAGCTGAATATCAAGAATTCTTTCTCCCCTGGGGAAATGTTTCTCCCCTAGGAACAATAGGTCATTGAACCATGAAGCCAATGGCTGAGAATCTGCATTATTACACACATCCTGAGGATACGTCTACACATCAACCGTTACAGAGGCGCAGCTGTAACTGGGCCACTGGAGTGCTTCAGTGTAGACGCTACCTAGGCTGACAGGGGGGCGTTCTCCCATCAGCATAGGTAATCCACCTCCTTGAGAGCTGGGAGTTAAGTTGATGGAATAATTCTTCTGTTGATGTAGCTCTGGCTACACTGGGAGTTCGGTCAGCTTAACTACGCCACTCAGGGGGGTGGACTGGAGATATGTAATTCTACTGATGTACGTTCCTTAGGGAGACCTGCCCTTAGCAACCTCCACAGAGGCTATACAAGTCTTTGTAAAGGCCGAGATGCAAGAGAGATCCAGAAGTAAATATTGCTCCCCCAGCGATCCAGTCGGGGGGAGCATGTTTTGCCTTCATCATCCCACTGATGAGTAGGGGATCTAGGTCAACACAGGGCTGGAAGGGAATCCCTGGGTTATGATGTCCAGACCCTGCTAGGGCAGCCATCCATCCATAAACTTCTTAAGCGCCATCTTCAAACCAGTTTGGTTGTTTGCCCCCGAGTCCTGTTTCAGACCCTCCTTCCTCTGATGCTCAGAAACCGTCTTTTAGTCTCCAGCTCGTGTTGATTCCTGCTCCGTTTATCCCCAGTTGGTCTTGGGTCAACCTTTAGCTTCGATAGCTCTTATCCCTCCCTGGTGCTCCTCCCCAGCAACCAATATATTTACGTCCCCACTCGGCCGTCTTTCTGCCAGCCAAGTTTTTCCAGTTGTCTTTTGTAAGCCTCCCATACGTTCCTCCCGTCTGGCCTTGGAGCTCTTCTCCACACCTGGTCTGGCGTGAATTCATCCGTCTTGACCAGAGGTGACCAGCTCCTGGAAATGCTTTGCCTTGGACCTTGTAGCGCTTTCCACAGCTGCATCCCTTGGGTGGCTCATCATCACCCTGTGACTGACTAATCCATCAGATGGGTGCTTGCCCTCTCTGACTGGTGCTTCAGAGGGGTGATGAAGTGGGGGATTTTCTTAGAGGTTTGCATGAATACTGTGCAGTGTCGGTTTCCCTGTGTTCTGCGTGCGTAACGAGGTGGTGGGACAGAGTTTGTTGTTACAGAGGGCCAGGTGTGAACTTGCCCAGCAGCCGGGACCCCAGACAATGGCCTGGAGATGGGGGACCCTAGCGACCAGGTGATCGGATGCAGGAGAGACCTGGATGTGCTGTGCTGAGGGAGGCCAGGCCCGAGGGCCTCAAGAGTTTCCTGTGCTGGGTTCAGACGCTCAATAAACCCTCCCGTTTTATGCTGGCTAAGAGTTGCTCCGGGCTAGAGAACAGGGTGGCATTATTCCCTCCGGAAGTGGAAGCCCCAGAGCGAGGGGACTCCCTTAGGGGGCCCACAGTGAGAGACAGATGTGCTAAGGTTCAGAGAGGTGCGGTTCCAGGAGGCGGGGGGGAGGCTTAACCCCCCAAGAGAGAGTGGACCCTGAGAAGGGCTGTTGCTCTGAAGGGGGTTCCCCTAGGGACTGTATGGAGTTGAGAGAGCACAAGTCCCATGAGTTCATGACAAGAGGGAAATCAGAGGGATTACTTTACTTTGGGTTATTAATTCAAACTGGAAATGACCTGAGGGCAGTTCTCGGGGCTGGTTACGCAGGAGGTCAGACTAGACGATCACAGGAGTCTCTTCTGGCCTTGGAATCTAGGAACTTCTTGGGTGCAGCCATTCGAGATGCAGAAATGTGTATGCGCCCTGGGATTGGCTAACAACTGCTATTGATAGGGCAGCGTTACTGACCTCCTCGAAAGTCACCAGAAGTGCACAGGCGCCGCTTACATCTAAGGTGTTCAAGAGCCAGGCTTACCCCAGCTAGCACATGCACCAATGTTCACTCTAATTTTTTACATCCATGTGCAGAGTGAATTTTATTATATGCACCAATATGGAGGGGATGTGTGGCAGGGGTGGGGCCAAGGGGTTTGGAATGTGGAGGGGCTCAGGCCGGTGGGGTGCGGGGGGGCTGAGGGCTCTTGACTGGGGTTTGAGGGCGCTCGAGGGGTGGGGCGTGGAGGATGAGAAGTTGGGGCTACGACGGAGTGGGAAATTCAGTGATGGGGAGTCGCGAGCGTAAAGAGCGGTTCTGTCGATTGGGAGCCCTGGGCGGACTGAAAAGGCCTTAATAGGAGTGGTGGGATATGGGTTTCAAGGGCTAAGGAAGAAAGAGCCGGAGTTGGGAAGAGTGAGGGGCTCTGCTGAAGTTGAGAGCTGCTGACGTGGGGACCCAGGGATTTGAGGGGTTTGGACCGTAGGGAATGGGTTCAGGGCAGGGCAGAGGTTGGGGTGTGGGGGGGGTGAGGACTCCAGATTGGTTGCAAGCTCTGGGGTGGATGGAGCTCTGGGTGGGCCTCCAGATTACTGACAGCACATGAGCAGCACGGAAGCATGGTGGGGCGGTAAGGTTGAACGCAGCCCCTCGATGAAAAGAAAAAAGTGGTTCAGGACTATTAGAAAAGTTGGACGAGCCAAGTTCATGGGTGCTGGATGTGCTGCATCCAAGGGTGGTAAATGAGTTAGTGCGATGTGATTGCGGAGGCTATTGGACCATCTCTCTTCGCAAAACTCAATGGCAATTGGGTGAGGTCTCCTGATAGACTGGAAAAAGGCTAATTGTTAGTAGCCCATTCTTTTTAAAAGGGAAGGCAGGGAGGATCTGGGGAACAAGGGCCAGTCAGACTCACCGTCAGTCCCTGGAAAAATCATGGAGCAAGGTCCGCGGCAGGAAGCCAAGTGTGAAGACACTTAGAGGGAGGAAATGATCAGGGAACAGTCGAGCGCATGGATCTCCACCAAAGCAAATGCATCGCCTGACTCAGAGCCTTAGTGCGCTACACTAGAAAGTCAACCAGCGCTGAAGGTGAGGTTGGTCCCAGCGACTGTACATAAAACACAGTATTCTTGCCGGCACGTTAAAGAAGTACACTGGATGAAGGACATAAGAGTGAGTAGAAAGCTGGCTAGAATCGTCGGGCTATATCGGATAGTGGTCAATGGCATCCATGTCTATGTTGGCACGTAACACGGTATAAAAGCGAAGTGCCCAAGGGTCAGGTCCTGGGCGCGATTTTGTCAATATCTTCAATAATATATGATCTGGAGGTATGGCGTGGACTCATCCTCAAGCAAGTTGCAGATACAAACAACATGGGAGGGAAGTGAGCTAGATATGCTGAGGGTAGGATCGGATAAGAGGGACCTAGACAAATTACGCAGGATTGGGCCAGAAGAAATCTGACAGGAGGACAACAGGGACAAAGATGCGAGATCCTGCACTTAGTGAACTAGAAGATTCCCAGTGGTACTGTCTATAGGCTGGGAAGCTGAACCAGGTCTAACAGCAGAGTTCTTCAGAAAAGGAGATCTAGGGGTAACAGTTTGCATGAGAAGCTTTTTTGGGCCCCACTACATAGAAGGATTGTGAAAAATTGGAAAGAGTCCACGGAGGAGAAACAAAAATGATAGGCGAGGGTGGAGCACGTGATTTATGAGGAGAGGCTGAGGGAACTGGATGTTTAGTCTGCAGAAGAAGAATGAGGGGAGGATTTGATAGCTGCTTTCACTATTAGAAAGCGGGGTTCCAAAAGGATGGATCCTAGACTGTATCTCATTGGTGGCAGATGACAAACAAGGAGCAATGGTCTCAAGCAGTGGGGAGGTTTAGGTTGGCCATAGGAACACTATTTCCTAGGAGCCGGTGGTGAGGCGACTGGAATGGTTCCTAGGGAGGTGGTAGAATCTCTTCCTTAGAGGTTTTAAGCCCAGCTTGACAAAGCCACTGGCTGGGCTGTTTAGTGTGGGGTTTGGTCCTGCGCTTGGAGCACGGGGTTGGATGTAGATACGCTCCTGAGTCCCTATCCCATCCCGTGATATCTTATGATATCCAATGAGAAATGGGTCGGGCTGGTGGGAGGTCGTCTCAGGGCTGGGGCCGCAAAGGGTTGGAGGGGGTTTGAGGCTCTGGGAAGTGGGTTAGGAGGGGTGAGGGGTGGGGTAGTGCACCGGGCATAAAGGGATGGGGCCAGGCGGAATGTGGGAAGTTGGGTATCGAGGGTTCTGAAAGGTGGGAGCTGGGGAGATCGAGGCGGTTGAGGGTGTGGCAGTGCTCAGGGGCTGAGGCAGCCTGACCTTCTAGCAACCGATTTTAGAAACCAAAGAATGACAGGTCCATAGTCATCAATTTCTTGCCTTGGCACCCACTGATATGGGGATTAGAGAGGGTTGAGCCAAGGGTTAAGCTGTGCCGGCCAGCATCCATGGAGGAACTGAGGGCAGGATCTGTGCCTTCGCTTGTGCCCACGCACTAGGTTCCTGAGGCTCCCATGCCCTCTCCAGTGCCCACCTCCAGAGTCCCTGCACCTGAGGACTCTTCTCCCCTGCACTTCACCCAGTGTACCCAAGCTGTGCCCACCCCTCCCTCCATCCCACAGCGCACCCAGGATAAAAAACACCAGCCCCTCGCTAACCCCACCCCTCCCCCCTGCTGAGACCTCCTGCCTGCGGGGCCCTTGTCTTCTGTATCATCCGTTTCTTTCTGCGGAGAGACAAAAGGAAAAAGAAATGCCGGCATGATAGAGACTGAGTGGTTCTTGGGGGGTTCAGACCAGGAGTGCTGTTGGGCTCAGGACTGTAGGACAGGGTGGGATACATGCCGGGAAGTCATGGTGCCCAGCGATCTGGAAGTGGCTGAGACTCAAGACCATCACAGCCCTCATTAAAGCCAGTGGCTGGGCCACACACCCTCCTTCAGGATCCACCGCAGGAGCAATCAAGCCCTTTTACATAGGAAAAAGAGCTTCCGACAATGGAGGTGACTGCCCAAGGCCTCACGACACATCGCAACTAGTGTGGCTTGAAAGATTTCCCTGGCTGCAGGCGGTGGGGGTGGACAGCAGAGAGCCAGGGAGAGAAGCCTGGCATCTGATCCTGAGAGAGGAAGCAGATGGACAGGCTTCTTGGGAAAAAGCCTGCTGGAAAGGGAGGCGTGGGGTTTCCTGAACCTGCGGCTCTTTGTTTCCACTGCTCCCCCTTGATTTCTCGTTCCAAGAGAGGCAGCCCTGCGAGGCCCGGGGAGTTGAAGGCCCTCTGGGGCGACAGGTTGCACAGTGAGTGGCCGAGTGCGGCAGTGGGACCCTGGGTCAGCACATGCCAAGATCAGTGTGGTGGGAACTAAACCAGGCTCCCCACAGCGCCCCCTGCTGGGAAAGGCCAGGGCTGGAGTAGCCAGGAGCGCCCCACACAGCCAGCTGCTGCCCCGCTCCCCACAGTGCCCCCTGCTGGGAGAGGCCGGGACTGGAGTAGCGGGGAGCACCCCACACAGCCAGCTCCTGCCCTGCTCCTCACACTACCCCCTGCTGGGAAAGGCTGGGGCTGAAGTAACCAGGTTTTCCTCACTCCAGCAATTCCTACTTACGGTTTCCATCTGGTGCTGCTGAGAAAGGGCCGCATCTTTCCGCACCTGATCTGCAGGAGGTGCCCTTTTGTCTGCAGCCCTGCTTGGGCTTTATGCTGAGGTCTTCGCAACACTCCTGTGTTTTCTGATCATAGACTTCCAAGCCACAGCAGTCGTAAGTCGGGCTGGGTTTTTCCATCACCTTCATGTGTGTGAAGTTCACGCAGCACAGGTGGGTCTGGATATTATAGAGCTCCTTCTCGCATTTGTCCTGCTTCACTGGCTCCTGGCACTCAATGGCTTGGCACAGATCTGGCAAGAAAAAGCCACGCACAGTGGGGTCTTACACCCTCCCCCAAGGGCACTGAACTGGGGCTGGTTCTGTGCAGGTGTGGCATAGGGCACCGTCACCCCCATAGTGCCCCCCTGCTAGTCAAGTGTAGCACTCCCAGTGCACCCTGCCTCAGTTTCCCTTCCCAAGACAGGGCTCTCCACACCTCCCGGTCTGTACTGGAGATGGTCTTAGCCCTGATGGCCTAGTCACAGCCAATGTCACCCCTTCCCCAGCAACAAACGGCCAGCTCAAAAGTCCCTATTACAAAAAGGTTCTGGTGCCCTTCAGGCCAGCCATGGCCTGGGTAAGCTCCCAGTCCCATCTGGGTCACCTTTCACCGACAGGTCCACACCCAGCCTGAGCACTCGCAGCCTTTTTATAAGGCCCAGCTGGTCTATCACCTGACCCCCTGAAGTCCCACCCTCTCGGGCTGGGATGCATTTAATTACAGCACAGGTCGGCTAACTGAACAGGGCTGAGCTGGCCCCAGGCCTCCTAGCCCTTAGGTTACCCTGTTACAGCTCAGATTTCAGGCCAGCGAGGTTCCCAGCGTGGATTAGAGCAGCCCAGGGGTCACTCTAATTGGCCGCCATCTCCCCAGGTTGTCAACAGGCAGGATCACAGCTCAGAAACTCGCTGTGGAAACACCTGTTCCCCCTAACCTTCCAGCCCTTGGCTGTTTCCCATCCTGCACAGTCTCTTTCCACTGTTTTGGGGGTACAGGGGTCATTGTTTGTTTAGATAGAGTCATTTCCATTGATTTGATTTAAAGTTTTATATTAAAATATGAATGAGATGCAGTATATAATATACAAATTATCACATTCATATTCACCTAGCGGGCTACATAGTGTGATAAAATTCCTCCTCTACCTTGGTGGGTCCTGCGCTTCTTGGCAGATTTGCTCACCTCAGTGATCTTCCCCACAGTCTGGGTCAACTCCTCCTGTGTCTGATCAGGAGGAGTTGGGAGGTTTGGGGGGAACCCGGGCCAGCCCTCTACTCCAGGTTCCAGCCCAGGGCCCTGTGGATCACAGCTGTCTATAGTACCTCCTGTAACAGCTGCATGACAGCGTCAACTCCTGGTATTTCCCCCATGGCCTTTCCCAAACCTTCTTTGTCCTCACGCCAGGGCCTTCCTCTGGTGCTGATACACGCGCTGTACTTCGTCCTCCAGCAGCAATCCTCTCCCTTACGCTCCTTGTGCTCTTGCTCCTAGCTCTCATCACACACTTCCCATGCCTGCCCCCGGAGTGAGCTCTCTTTTTAAAACCCAGGTTGCCCTGATTAGCCTTGCCTTGTTGACTCAGGTGATCTAATCAGCTGTCTAGCCTAATTGCGTACTTGCGGTTCCTGATTACTCTAGAGCAGCCCCTGCTCTGGTCACTCAGGGAACAGAAAACTACTCATCCAGTGACCAGTATATTTGCCCTCTACCAGACTCCTGTACCCCACTGGTCTGGGTCTGTCACAATAGATAGAACCTCTGAGTGGTCTACATACAGGAGAACCTGGGAGTTCCCGGCCCCTCGGGAATGGAGGTCGTTCGTAACTCTGAATTGTTCGTCAGTCCGAACGCAGCGTTAGGACTGGGCTTTCAAACGTTTACAACTGAGCATTGACTTGATACAGGCTTGACAACACAGAAGAAACATGCTGCTTTTAACCATCCTAATTTAAATGAAACAAGCACAGAGCCAGCTTCCTGACCTTGTCAACTCTTAAACTTTCCCTTGATGTTTTCGGTAGTTTACATTTAACTCAGCACTGTGCTGTATTGGCCTTTATCTCTGTTTTAGTTTTTGGTGTCTGCTCCTGCCTGGCTATGTACGTCTGGCTCCGAATGAGGTGTGCAGTTGATCAATCAGTTGGTAACTCTGAGGTTCTACTGTATTTATTTACTATTTAGTTCTGGAAGGATTTGATTTTTATCAGTCAAGGCCAATAAACATCAATTTCACTGTATACACCCAAATCGCTGAAAAAAATGTTTTCCTCGTGTGCGGAGTGGGGGTGTTTCTTGGTTTTTCCAATGGTTGCCATGCAGAGGGGGTGGGACTCAGTTTCCCTGAGTGTCACTGGTCTAACGAGGTGATGGGAGAGGGAGTTTGTTGGTATAGAGCACCAGTAGCTGAACTTGGGACCCCGGCCAATGGCCTGGAGAACAAAGACCCCAGCGGCTGGTGACCGGGAGGCCCAGCTCAGCAGTCACAGCCGGTTCTGGCCAGTGGGAGGACAATGGACTGCGGAAAGACTTGACCAGCTGGTTCCAGCCAGAGGGGCTAAAGGACGGGAAGAGAGGAGAGGAGACCCAGGCCACCCTGTTTACCTGGGCAGAAGACAATGGACAGAGACGGGGCTTGGGGGAGGTGATATCGGATGCCCAACTCGGAAGCAGGGGGGCTCTGGACTGGAAAGAGGGAGCAGGCAGAGCCCACTTGGATGTGCTGTGCTAAGGGAGGCCAGGCCTGAGGCCCTGTGAGTTTCCTGTGCTAGGTTCAGACGCTCAATAAACCCTTCTGTTTTACTCTGGCTGAGAGTCGCTCCGGGCTAGAGAGCAGGGTGGCATTATTCCCTCTGGGAGTGGAAGCCCCAGGGGTCCAGAGCGAGTGGACTCCCTGAGGGGGCCCACAGCGAGAGACAGGCACGCTGAGGCTCAGAGAGGTGCAGTTCCAAGAGGTGAAGGGGTTTAACCCCCAAGAGAGAGAGTGGACCCCCAAGAAGGGCTGTCACACTGAAGGGGGTTCCCCCCAGGGACTGCACAGGGCCAAGAGCAGGCACAACCTCTGAGTCTGGGACACCTCAATACTCATCAACACTAACAGACAGGCAAAGTAAGAAAAGTTTTTCTTGAGTGATTATTAGAGACCATCCTTAAATAATCGTCCGACCTTTCCCTAATTTCCTGTGAGAATTTAAAGGGATAGAAATTAAAATAAATGCCTAAAAATAAACATTGATATAATCGGTCACAATCATTAAAGAAAACCCACCAAATTCCTCCAAGTCCAATACTATTTAATAGTATATTTGCAATGGCTGGAAAATTGCCAATGGAACTGCAGCGTTCCATGGGAAGGTGCCAATTTCCCTAAGGTTTGGTTTTGGGGGAAAGAAATGGCCAAAGGCGCATTGTTACGATCGAAAGGCTCCGCGTTTTCCGAATGGAAGCTTTCGGCTATGTCCTTTTCCTTTTGAAAGGGATCGTGTGCTAGAAAAGTGTTAACAAGCATCAACATGGCTTTTGGCGGGACATTTCAAACCTGGGCTTTCCCATTCCCAGTGGTGCCAGGGGAGTCAGTGATTCTCTGGGTCAGGGATGGGTCTGAAAAATTGGACAAAAAAAATCCCCCTCTGTCAGCTCCGGCCGACCCAACTCTGAATTTCTGGTGAATTGGAAAACTTCCTTTGGCATCTGTTCCACACCAGGGATTGGAGGTGGGGACAGATGCTGAACCACGGGGATAAAGGTTAATTCAGAAAAGAGGGCCAAATGTTACCCCCCCTCTCCCTAACGCAGTGGTCCCCAAACTTAGCTGGGGACAGAACTGGGGGCAGAGTAGGGCTGGGTGGTGCTCCCTTGTGGGGGCTGTCCCGGCCCCCCCATGCTCCTCCATGCCCCCCTAGGGGGGCATGCCAACAGTTTGGGGACCCCTCCCCTAGGACTATGTGTGCATGGCCACTCCTTGTCCTCCAGCCAGTTTGTGAATAGCTGAATCTACTTTGGTCAAATTGGCGACCAGTGTTGGATTGACCGAGGGCGTATTGTTCAGCAAATAAACAACCTGGCCAAAAAATCTCACCTACCTCCAGTTTCTAGATTCTGAACAAACCAGGTTTGGAAGTGCCGGGTCCTGCCCACTCTTAACTCATTCAAGTCTAAACAGGAGGAAGGAAAAAGTCCTTCTCGGAATGAAGAATTTCAGATCGTTCCTTTGATGGGAAATTTCAAATTTTCAGCTTTTTCACACACACCCCCGTTGGAAGTGTTCGAATATCCCTGACACTTGAAATGCACATTTGATCCCATTCATTGCCGCGGGAACAGCATCTCTCCTCAGCTAAGTTCCGTCCATCTGAGCCGCTCTCCGGGAGCCACAAATTATAGCAGTTAAAAACTAGCAGAAATCAGTCTATATTTCCTGGAATCAGGGCTGGGCATGGAGCCCAGTGGGACAGGAGAGGCACTGCAGCGGGCTCACGCTATCCAACTGACTGCCTCATTCCTTGCCTCAGTTTACCGAGCTGTACAATGGGGCCGTCGCCGCTGCCCTCCTTTAGATCTGCTGCTAAGGGTGAGGGCTCATTGTTACATTTTATATTCATGTTTATTTTTCTCAAACTTTTAAGTAACTTTTCTCCAGCAAGATGGAAATTTTGCAAGAGAAACTGGCTGACCTCTCAGCTGATTCTGCCACATAACGTTTTTCAAGAGTTGTCTGGGGGCCAAGGAAAAACAGGCCATATGCACGTACGCTGCACAGAGGCGTGTATCTCTCATCAGATGCACGAACACCGAGCGGCTGCTCGTTGCTAAGTGAGTTTCGATTTTCATAAGGATTTGGGGCTGGATTTTCCGTCAAGTGGTGGCATTTTTCATCCGGCTGCCACCGTGGCAGCTTCCCTAAAAGGAGGCTGTCCTCTGTATTTTGGAGATTTTGGCGGGGGAGGGTCACCTCAGTGGGAACAAATATTTGCTTTAAATTGCTGGCTTGAGGAGGACTTTCCCCCAAATTCTATCTGCCACAGCAACGTCTCCGGCACCTGTCAGCCTAGCACCTCACAATCTTTGTGCGTTCCTCCGCCCAACACATCTGGAGAAACTGAGGCACGTAAACTTGGCCAAGTTCACAGCGGGAATTGAGCCCAGGTCGACCCCTTCTGCTGGCTTACATCCCAGACCACTGGGCTGACCTGTCTCTCGTTCAAGGGCTGGTAAGGAGCTATGTCCAACCCATGTGGCCCACGTCGTGTGGTGCCCCAGCTTCACCCCTGACTGCACCGAAGGCCTTGACGTGGTGAAGCCAAATGGGAGAACATTGGAGACTGCCTCGCCCGAAGAAAGGGGGTACCCCAGAACCTCAAAGCCGGCTGCCTTGGGGAGAGAGAAGACAACAGCTCCACCTATTAGGCACCACCAGTCTCCCTGAACCCGACGGGAACCTACTAGTGAAATTGCACGGCTGCACAAGGGGAGTCCCATGGCCTCAGAGCTGGAGCCAGAACCCTCCCGGCTATTGCAAGTATCATATCGCCCTGTCCGCTGCTTTCTGTCTGTTGTTTACGTCGGCCGGCACCATCCTAGCCTTCTTCCCCCCTCCTGCTAGGAGATAAAAGGGGGTTTTGGGACGGCACCAGAGGGAAAACCCCTGGATTGAAACAGCCCTTGACAGTCTCAAACTCGATGATCCTCAAAGGTAATTAGGGAATTCGGTGCCTAAAAATCCCTTTGGGCCAAAGCCAGGGCTTCAGATGAGCTTTGCATTCTGCCTGCCCTACGCAACCGAAAGCTGCCCGCAAGTTGGCCGACTTTTGCTCAGCAGAGCCGGGCCTTGATGGCCATCTCTCTGGGGGGCAGGGAAGGGTTAACCACCACACTGACCCTACAGCCAAATGGTTTTCCAACCTGCTCAGGGCTGCGGTTTGACACTGTGCAATCGTTTGGTTTCTCCAGCCAAAGAATTCAGCAGCAACCACCCCGGATTCGATGACTTTGGTGAAGATCTGAGGCTTGGGGCGGCCAACGAAACGGGCAGATGATCCTGGGCTCCTGCCCCCAGCGGTGGAAGGGTGGAGAATTTGTTGCATGGATCCGATTTCCTGATTTCGTTCCCATGCAACAGATTCAACCTGGACTGGCTGGTTGGAGTGCTGGAGCTTTAGCTCAGGGGCACTCTGGGTAGCTCTGTTCTGGGCACTGGCTTCCGGGGGTTTCTTTGGGGTTGGTCAATCGTTTTAAAACAATTTCTAAAAGTGTGGTGAAGTCACGTTTCTTTCAGTAAATAACACACATCTGGAGCCCTGGGGACCTGGGTGAGAGCAGCCCATCAGCCCTGGGCTTCCCCAAGCTCTGCTGGTGTCCCTCAGCCCTGAACGGCAACCCCCTGCTTATCCCAGCCCTGGGCGTCCCCCGAGCTCTGCTGGTGCCCCTCACTCCCAACTGGTAGCCCCCTGCCAGCCCAGCCCTGGGCTCCCTGAATGCTCTGCCAGTGCCCCTCACTCTTACCAGCAGCTTCCTGTTGTCCCGGCTCCGAACTCCACTGCCACCCATCATAATTCTGATACTCCTAAATCCTGATCTGCAGCCCCTTTGCTATCCCAGCCCTGGGCTCCTCCCAGCACATTTAATCTTTCCAGTGCACCTCAACCCCAACCAGCAGCACCTGCCACCCCAGTCTTCCACAGACACCCCTGGGTGGATACACACTCCCTCCCCACCTCAGAATGCCCCATCTCCATCCCTGCAGGCAAAGCCATCTAGGGACCATCAGCTGGGGTCCTCCCAGCAGACCCTTAGATTGCTGGAGGCTCAATGAAAGGCTGCAAAAATCAAGCCCCTGACTGTTGTGGGGCTGGGGACAATCCCCCCCAGGAAATCCTGCCCGAATATGGAAAGGGGGGAGGGAAAGGGACCTGGGAATCTCTTTTCTTCCTGCATCTTACCTAGCTGCCAAGGCCAAGGCAATGGTCTGTCCTGGGTCACGTTGGTCAGGACGGTGCCGAGAGCTAAGGGGGTGAGAAGAGAAGAGGGGTGAGTGCCATGGCCCCATTGAACCCTGTTCCCCAGGGCCAGGCGAGCGGGCTCAGTCGGCAGCATTTACCTAAGATCATCAGGATCTGGGCCATGCTGGGTTCTCCGAGCCAGGCTGGCTCCCTGTGGAGATCTGTAGCTGGCAGGCAGCTCCCTGGCTATATATTGGTGAATGCCGAGGGTGGGCCCTGTATCTCCACCCAGGATGGTGGTTGGATGTTTGAACTGGAGGTTTCATCATGACATGACATAATGTCCAAGGAACGATTCATTCCTGGAGACTCCAGGACAATCTGGAGGGCTGGCAACCAGACTGTTGAATTTCTGCTCTCCTCCTCCTCCCCCATTTCCCCCTTCCCTGTCTCTGTGAGCTCGTCCCAGCACTGTCTGCCAGGGATCAGCCTGGGGCCACATGGGATGCACCCAGCAGGTGGCTCCCAGAGGCTGGGCTGAGGTTACTGATGATGCAATGTGGGGCAGGAGGTGGGGGAGGACAGAGTGGAGGACAGAGTGTGGCCCGAGGTGGAAAGCCAGGGCACAGATGCCCCAAATCCTGCCCAGCTGGCCCATGGGAGACCCAAGAATTAAGGATGCAGGGAGGGGCCAGAAATGAGGGTCCCTTGGTGCAGGTGCCATACACCCCGAAGCTGGCCAGAGAGCTGCGTCTGCGGCATCAGTCCCCACTTGGCCGGTGGGGAAACTGAGGCAGGCGCTCGGCCTAAGTGGTGCTTTGACAGCAGCGTCCCGAGCCCCTGCAGAGCCTGAGGGAAGCAGAAGTTTCGGGGGGAGCGGAGAGGGAATGGACTAAGCTGAACAGCCAAGAAGTGTCACAGAACCTCGAGTGTCCGACCTTCCCCTGCTGGGGTCATTTGGCATTAGCTCCAGTGGTGGAGCCAGGCTGAGTTACACCTGCCGAGGCCCTGGCTTTAACAACTGTGGCTGGACTGGAACATACTGGGTTCCTGCAGTGCAGGGTCTGTTGGATTTCACCTCAGTTTCTGATCCACCAGCAGGGCTCAGAGGTGACTGATGAGTCGGCATGAGGGGGTGGCGAGGGGGAAATGCACAAGTGTATTGAAAGCAGCAAAAGCCGTTGAGAGCCTGCTGTGCATTGCCCGGCCTCGTGACTCCAGGGGACAGCTCTTTCGTGACAGCAGTGCCCGGATGGCTAGCTGCTGACCGGAACCAATCATAGAATATCAGGGTCGGAAGGGACCTCAGGAGGTATCTAGTCCAATCCCCTGCTCAAAGCAGGACCAACCCCCAACTAAATCAGCCCAGCCAGGGCTTTGTCAAGCCGGGCCTTAAAAACCTCTAAAGAAGGAGATTCCACCACCTCCCTAGGGAACCCATTCCAGTGCTTCACCACCCTCCTAGTGAAAAAGTTTTTCCTAATATCCAACCTAAACCTTCCCCACTGCAACTTGAGACCATTGCTCCTTGTTCTGTCATCTGCCACCACTGAGAACAGCCTAGCTCCATCCTCTGTGGGAACCCCGCTTCAGGTAGTTGAAAGCAGCTATCAAATCCCCCCTCACTCTTCTCTTCTGCAGACTAAACAATCCCAGTTCCCTCAGCCTTTCCTCATAAGTCATGTGCTCCAGCCCCCTGATCATTTTTGTTGCCTTCCGCTGGACTCTTTCCAATTTTTCCATATCCTTCTTGCAGTGTGGGGCTCGAAACTGGACACAGTTCTCCAGATGAGGTCTCACCGATGTCAAATTCGGACGGGGAGGGGCAAGCTTCCAGGACTGTGGCACCAGTCAGTCCTAGATGCCCAGCAGCGACGCTCCACAGAGGGAAGCTGCCGCAGGAAAAGATGGAGGAGAAGAGGCTGGTTAATTTCAGTTGATTTAATCCCTCCTTCTGTCTTGGCTGCCCAACTTCCTATGCGCTTGTGTCAGTCTGTTTCTACTCATCCTGCCTCGGCATGGGGCGAAGGATGTGGCGCCCCCTTGGGCTCAACCCAACCCAACCCACTGGGCTAAGAGTTATGGGGGGTGAGGGTTGGGGGGCATCCCTTTTCCTTGCAGATCGCAGCGCTCAGCCATGCTTCCTCCATTTCGTGCATCTGGGTGGAGTTCCTCTGGGCAGTGGCCTTGGCTTCCTTCGCAGCGCAAGGGGCATTGTCCGAGGTTCTGCGCTCCATCCCCCATGCTGGAGCCCTGACTTTGAACCTTGGACCCTTGCCTGTTTTTTCCCATTTGCTGCCCCCCACGTTTGGTTGACCCCCTGTGTTTTTCTGGCCTTCCTCTGCCCTTTTCCTGTTTTGTACGGCAGGACCAAACAGCTCCAGTGCGGAATTTCCAGCAGGCATCCCACAATGGACAGCGTGGGAAATCCCAGAATGCCCAGAGCCCAGCAGCAGCGCAAGGCATCCTGGGAATGTCTGACCAGAATGCCGAGCGTTTGCTTTGAACCATCGCCGGGCAGTGGGGCTGCAGTGAGCCGAGGTGAAAGCCACTTCACTGGGGGATAGAATTGCAACGTGGATGCACGGCTCACTCGGCACTTGTTGCACGTCCCTGTGCACTGAGCCACCCACCCAGCACCGAGTTTCAAGTGTAAACACATCTGGAGCTAGAAGTGCTTTAGTTTTGAAGCTGTGCTGACATACTCCCTCTCCCAGCTCCTTGCCTCCAGCATTTGGCTCAGAAGCAGTTCCACCTGATACGGCTCAGAGAGACAGAGCTCTTTTTTTGACGGTAGGTGGTGTTTGGACTCAGGAGAGTAGCATATCTAGCCACTGGCTGGCCTTCAGCTTGACTCAGGAAAACAACATGATTTTTTAGGGGCCCATCTTGCCGGGTGCTACCCAGACACACAGTGACTGAGATCAGGGCCCCGTTGTGCCAGGCACTGCCTAGACACACAGTGACTGAGATTAGGGGCCCATCTTGCCGGGTGCTACCCAGACACACAGTGACTGAGATCAGGGCCCCGTTGTGCCAGGCACTGCCTAGACACACAGTGACTGAGATTAGGGGCCCATCTTGCCGGGTGCTACCCAGACACACAGTGACTGAGATCAGGGCCCCGTTGTGCCAGGCACTGCCTAGACACACAGTGACTGAGATCGGGGCCCATCGCGCCAGGTGCTGCACAGACACATAGAGAATAAGAAACGTATTTGGGCATAAGCTTTCATGGGCTAAAACCCACTTCATCGGATACATGGGAGTGGAAAATACAGAGGCAGGTATAAACACACAGTACATGAAAAGATGGGCGGGGGGTCAGTGCTAACGAGGTCAATTCAATTAGGCTGGAAGGGACCTATTCTCAACAGTTGCCACATCCACCCTAACTGAATTGGCCTCCCCGGGAGGCTAATATGAGGGGGCAAGGAGTCCAGGAGAGCTGGCTGTATTTTAAAGAAGCCTTATTGAAGGCACAGGAGCAAACCATCCCAATGTGCAGAAGGAGTAGCAAATATGGCAGGTGACCAGCCTGGCTTAATAGTGAAATCTTCTGTGAGCTTAAACTCAAAAAGGAAGTTTACAAGAAGTGGAAATTTGGACAGATGACTAGGGAGGAGTATAAAAATATTGCTTGAGCATGCAGGGGTGTAATCGGGAAGGCCAAGGCACAACTGGAATTGCAGCTAGCAAGGGATGTTAAGAGTAACAGGAAGGGTTTCTACAGGTACGTTAGCAACAAGAAGAAGGTCAGGGAAAGTGTGGGCCTCTTACTGAATGGAGGAGGCAACGTAGTGACAGATGATGTGGAAAAAGCTGAAGTACTCCATGCTTTTTTGCCTTGGTCCTCACAGACAAGGTCAGCTCCCAGACTGCTGCAATGGCAAACACAGTATGGGGGGGAGGTGAGCAGCCCTCAGTGGTGAACGAACAGGTTAAGGACTATTTAGAAAAACTGTCAAGTATCAGAGGGGTAGCCGTGTTAGTCTGGATCTGTAAAAAGGGACAAAGAGTCTTGTGGCACCTTATAGACTAACAGACGTATTGGAGCATGAGCTTTTTGTGGGTGAATACCCACTTCATCGGATGCATAAGATGTTAGAAAAGCTGGACATGCACAAGTCCATGGGTCCAGATCTAATGCACCCAATGGTGCAGAGGGAGTTGGTGGATGTGATTGCAGAACCATTGGCCATTATCTTTGAAAACTTGTAGTTATCGGGGGATATCCCAGACAACTGGAAAAAGGCAAATAAAGTGCCCATCTTTAAAAAAGGGAAGAAGACAAATCCAGGGAATCATGGAGAAGGTACTCAAGGAATCCTTTGAAGCACCTGGAGGAGAGGAAGGTGATCAGGAGCAGTCAGCGTGGATTCACAAAGGGCAAGTCGTGCCTGACCAACCTGATTGCCTTCTGTGATGAGATAACTGGCTTTGTGGACATGGGAAAAGTTGCGGATGTCATATATCTTGACTTTAGCAAAGCTTTTGATATGGTCTCCTACAGTATTCTTGCCTTCAAGTTAAAGTATGGGCTGGATGAATGGACTATAAGATGGATAGAAAGCTGGCTAGTTCGTCGGGCTCAATGGGTAGTGGTCAATGGCTCCATGTCTAGTTGACAGCCGGTATCAAGCGGAGTGCCCCAGGGGTCGGTCCTGGGGCCAGTTTTGTTCGACATCTTTATTAATGATCTGGATGATGGGATGAATTGCACCTTCAGCAAGTTCTCAGATGACACTAAGGTGGGGGAAGAGGTAGATATGCTAGAGGGTAGGGATAGGGTCCAGAGTGACCTAGACAAATTGGAGGATTGGGCCAAAAGAAATATGACGAGGTTCAACAAGGACAAGTGCAGAATCCTGCACTTAGGAGAGAAGAATCCATGCAGCACTACAGGTTGCAGACTGACTGGCTAAGCAGCAGTTCTGTAGAAAAGGACCTGGGGATTACAGTGGATGAGAAGCTGGATATGAGTCAGCAGTGTGCCCTTATTGCCAAGAAGGCCAATGGCATATTGGGCTGTATTAGTAGGAGCATTGCCAGCAGATTGAGGGAAGTGATTATTCCCCTCTATTCGGCACTGGGGAGGCCACACCTGGAGTACTGCGTCCAGTTTTGGTCCCCCCACTACAGAAGGGATGTGAACAAATTGGAGAGAGTCCAGAGGAGGGCAAAGAAAATGATTAGAGGGTTGGGGCACATGATTTATGAGGAGAGGCTGAGGGAACTGGGATTGTTGAGTTGGCAGAAGAGAAGAGTGGGGGGGATTTGATTGCTGCTTTCAACTACCTGAAGGGGGGCTCCAAAGAGGATGGAGATCGGTTGTTCTCAGTGGTGGCAGATGACAAAACAAGGAGTAATGGTCTCAAGTTGCAGTGGGGGAGGTTTAGGTTGTATATTAGGAAAAACAATTTCACTAGGAGGTTGGTAAAACACTGGAATGGGTTCCCTAGGGAGGTGGTGGACTCTCCTTCTTTAGAGGTTTTTAAGGCCCAGCTTGACAAAGCCCTGGCTGGGATAATTTAGTTGGGGGTTGGTCCTGCTTTGAGCAGGGGGTTGGACTAGATACCTCCTGAGGTTTCTTCCAATCCTAGTATTCTATGATTCTATTATTCCATCTGGAGTTCAGGTGACAGCAAGTCTGTTTGCATGGAAAGCCTCAACTGTTTGATTGCCAAAACGTAAATTTCTCACTCATGCCCTCCTCCCTACTAAAGAATGGTCATTAAACCAGGTGATGGTCTGTTTGATTATGTTGACACCCGGCTGAGGTGTTGGCTAGCCCTTTGTCTCTGGAGAACTGATTTGAAGCAGTTTCCCCAGACTTGGAACATATCTGATACAGTAGAATTTCATAATTTTACATACAATGTTGCCACACATATTTTACGAGGATAATAATGATCAGCAAATTATGAGGTTTTAAATGATACCTCACAAGACACACTTTGTACCAAATTGATCATAGTCTTGTAGAAAGGGTGAACATAAGGGCACAGACTGTCTCAGTAATCCCTAGCGGCCAGCATGGATTTAATAAGAACTAATCATGCCAAACAAGCTTGATTTCCTTCTTTGGTTTGGTGGATGAGGGGAATGTGGTGGATGTAATATACTTGGACTTCAGCAAGTCTTTTGACACAGTCCCACATGACAATCTGGTAAGCTGGAGAAATGTGGGTTGACAGAAATACTATTAAGTCGATACATAACTTAAAACATCTGCAAACAAAGAGTGACTATTAATGGAATGATGTCGGATTGGAGGGACGTCTTGAGTGGGATTCCCCAGGGATCTGTTCTGGGTTTGGTGTTTTTTAACATCTTTATTAATGACCTGGATGTAGGAAAGAGAGCAGACTGACCACATTTGCAGATGACACAAAGCTGGCGGGGTGGGGTGGGGTGGGGTTGGTGAGAGGTTCCTAACACTTTGGAGGATAGAGCTAAGATTCAGAGGAATCTTGATAAACTGGAGAACTGGGCTATAGACAACACAATGAAATTCAACACAGACAAATGGAAGGTGCTTCAGTTAGGGAAGAAAAACCAAATGCACAAATGCAGAATGGAAGGTAACTGGATTGGCAGCAGCACTGCAGAGAAGGAGCTGGGAGTTGTGGTGGATCCCAACCTCAACATGAGTCAGCAACATGATGCTGTTGCAAAAAAAGCAAGTGTGATTCTGGGATGCATTAACAGGTGTGTTGTAAACAAGACACGAGAAGTCATTCTTCCGCTCTACTCTGCGCTGGTTAGGCCCCAGCTGGACACCTGTGTCAAGTTTTGGTCACCATTGCATAGAAAGAATGTAGAGAAACTGGAAAGGGTCCAGAGATGAGCGACAAAGATGCTGAGAGCTTGTCTCTGTAGTATCCTGGGGCGAATGCGGCTACAACACGGCAGAGGGATGATGCATTTCTGCCAACAGGTGGCGCTCAGGACCCATCTGCTGAGCAAAGACCTCTCCACGTGGTGACAATTGTAGCAGGTAACTTCCAGCTGTGCCTGGCCTTCCAGCTGTGCCGCTTAGCTATGGGTATGACTCTTGCTGCAGGGGGGTGAGGGCTTATGTTCAGCTCCCCGACAAGCCCATTTCTTGACACAAGTTATTGTAAAGAAGATACAAGATGGGCTAAATCCAATATTTTAAAATCTATCTATCCCCATACACTCAATCTATCTATCTATCTATCTATCTATCTCAGGGCCGCCTAGGGGGGCAAGTGGGGCAATTTGCCTCAGGCCCCAGGCCCCGCAGGGGCCTCCACAAGAGGTTTTCGGGGCCCTTCACTCACTCCAGGGGCCCTGGAAAACTCTTGTGGAGCCTGTGCTGTCATGGTATAATTCCCCACTCTGAACCTTAGCGTCCAAAAGATGAGGTACCAGCATGAATTCCTCTAAGCTTAATTACCAGCTTAGAACCTGTAGCGCAGCCACCAACCTGGAATTCCAGTGCCTGGTACACTC
>NC_133779.1:5365243-5380523 GCF_003597395.2 Chelonoidis abingdonii
CCTTCCACCCCAGGACTCACCATCAAAGTGCCAGGTCTTCAGTGGCAATTCGACGGCGGGGGCCCCCTGCTGCTGAAGACCCCAGACCCCCTGAATTATCTGGGTGGCCCTGATCTATCTATCTATCTATCTGTGCATCCAAAGGGCTGGAACGCAAGCCATATGAGCAAAGGCTGATGGAGCTGGATGTGGTTAGTTGGGAAAAGAGGAGATTAATGAGGGACATGATAGCGGTCTTCAAATACTTGAAAGGCTGCCATAAAAAAGATGGAAAAAAGTTGTTCTCTCCTGCCACAGAAGGCAGGCCAAGCGGCAGTGAGTTCAAACTACAGCCCAGCGGGTTTAGATTAAATCTCCCTTCACTGTAAGAACAGTAGGACAATGGAACAGATGCGTCGGGGGTGGGGTTGTGGATGCTTCTTTCCTGGTAGGGTGACCAGATGTCCCGATTTTATAGGGACAGTCCCGACTTTTGGATCTTTTTCTTATATAGGCTCCTGTTACCCCCCACCCCCGTCCTGATTTTTCACATTTGCTCTCTGGTCACCTTAGCTGGGAGAGGCCCACTGGGTCAGAGGAGCGGAGCTGTCCATCAGTCTCCTCCCAGAGGTTGAGATCCCTGGAGCCAGGCTCTGGGGCTCAGGTCTGGGTCCTGGACTCTGTTCCCTGTGCTCAGGACAGGAACGATGCGCTCGCAGCAGCTGCTGAGTGGACGCAGCAGTGTTTGGCACTGGAGTTTCCCAAGGGCTGACGGCTCCATGCCCGGCCTATGGCATTGCTGTAGCCAGACGGGTAAACTGAGGCCAGGTCACCAGGTGGGGTGGAGCCTCCCAACCGGGCACCGAATGCTATGTGCGGATGCTGCTTTGTGGGAGCTCAGTGAGGGGATCACCGGCTGAACTGACCAATCGTTGGTGTGAACCTTCACCCAAAGGAGGCTGCACCATGATGAACAACACCTCAGAATCCTTCTCTCTGCCTTCCAGCATCGCCTCTGCCCAGTGGCAAATTAACGGATGAGGCCCAGGGTCCCCAGCAAATTTGGGGGCCCCAGGAGTGGCGGAACCCATGTAGAAGTGGGTGTGGGTGTGGGCAGGGCCAGTGCAACCATTTAGGTGACCTAAGAGGTCGCCTAGGGCGTTGGGATTTGGGGGACGCATTTTCTTTGGCAGTGACCGCGGCAGCCGGATCTTCGGCCACCCCAGTCGCCACCGGTATTTAGGCAGAGGGAGCTGGGGCAGGGGAGCGTGGGGAGGGCCGCCTGCAGCAAGTAAGGCGGACGGGCGGCATGCAGGGGAACTCCCTGCCCCAGCTCACCCCTGCCCCGCCTCCTACCTGAGCATGTCGTGGTTGCTTCACTTCTCCCGTCTCCTAGGCTTGCGGCGCCTAAGCTAATTGGCGCCGCAAGCCTAGGAGGTGGGAGAAGTGAAGCAGCCATGGCGTGCTCGGGGAGGAGACGGAGCAGGGATGAGCTGGGGTGTGTGCCTCAGGGTGTGTGGGGGGGAGCTGCTGCGGGGGGCGCCTCAGGGCAAAGGGGGGGAGCTGCCTTGGTGGGGGCGCCTTAGGGCAGGAGCTTGGGGGGGAGGGCACAAAGTGGAAGTTTAGCCTAGGGCGTGAAACATCCTTGCACCGCCCCTGGGTGTGGGTGGGAGGAACTGTGCCTCCCCCGCACTCCTCCTCTTCCCCCCCAGGCCCTGCCACCAGGCTGGAAGCCAGAGCCGGCCATGGTATGAGCCACCCAGGAAGCCACACACCCATGCCTGCCCTGGGGGTGGGGACACGGGCCATGGGCTGCTCTTGGGCCCCCCGTCCAGTGCAGATGGAGGGTCTCAGGCTCCCCACAGCAGCCCAGGGTCCCTAGGCATCTCTTTACGGGGGTACCATTTAGGAAGTGCGGGGGAGGACACCTGTTCTCCCCCCGCACCCCCCCGAGTTTCCTACCACAGAGAAGTGCAAACAGGAAAGCGAACTGCTCCTCCGTGCTCTGGCTGCAAGAGAAACCCACAGCCCTTAACTGGACTCTGAGTCAGAAGTTGCTGTTGGCTGCCAGGCCTGTCCTGGAGGAGCTGGACCAGCCGCTTCCACCAGCCCCTCCATCCTGCCACTCCAGACTGTGGGAAATGTATATTCCCCGTCTGCTCTGTGCCAGGAGCAGGAAGCTGTCTGTCTGTCCTCACCCCTGCACAGAAGTTGCCAAATCCCCCCTCTGGCCGGGCGACTGTTGGCTCATTTGCACCCCACTGCCAGCAGCAGCGCTAGCCCTGGCACAAGAAGGGCACTCAAAGAACCTCATGCGGGTAAATAGCTCCTCCGCCAGGCTGATGGGCTGAGAGAGCTGTTGAGTGCTGAGCTCCATAAGTTTTTCCCACAAAGCTGGTCTGTTTTATTTTCAGTGTCACAGCCAGTGCGTCCCTTACCAGTTTTGGTACCTCCTGCTGGAAATCAGAGGAAGTTATTGTCCAGGGAGTAGAACCTCAGAGGTACAAACACCTCGGGACTGGAGGCTGCTCATAACGCTGACATTCATAACACCGAACAAAACGTTACGGCTGGTCTTCACTCTTCTGTTCTGCAGACTAAACAATCCCAGTTCCTTCAGCCTCTCCTTAAAAGTCATGTGCCCAAGCCCCCTGATCATTTGATCAATAGGTGATTCTTGCCAATAGTACCCACCATCACCAGATAAAGAAATAGATCTTAAGATGTGTAGAGAAAACTTTGTTTGACAGCATTTTGTCTGGCAAGAAACCATTGATCAATGGTTGTGGGTGTGAAATCTCTCCTTCATTATTGTTTTGTTGTTTATCTGTTTGGTTTCTGTCTGGTTCTTTCATTGTTTCTGTCTGGTGCATGACTAATTTTGTAAGATTTAAATCAGCTGAGGTGGTGGGATCTGATTGGTTAAAGAATTATTTTGTAATGGGATGTGATGGGTGAAAAATACTGATTTGTATCACATTAGTGTCAAATGATTGGTTACGGTCTAGCTAAGCAGAACAGAAGTTTTACATGTATAAATGGGGTCCAAAGAGAAGTTCTTTGGAACCTAACTCCAGGGCACAGCCAAGATCAGAGCTGCCAGACCTCAACAGCCTGCTGACCATACCATGCAGAAGCTGGAGCCCCAGAAGATCTAATCTTGACTGACCACCAAAAAAAGTTGGCTCCTTTGGTTCCCCTGAGATGTGGGGGACCCAAATTTTCTTTGTGCCCAAGGCCCCAGTAAATCTTAAACCGCATCTACCTTGCTCAGAGTCAGCTTCGCCCAGCTGCCCTTCCTCCTAGAGCTGATCTTGGCCAAGCACTGGGTCGTCTTGGTAGCAGAGTGATAATAGATGCTAAGAGAACTGTGCATTGGCTGCATGTTGCTGGCCCAAGGATCGCATTAGCCCTTTCTATCCCAGCATCGCACTGGGAGCTCATTTTCAATTGTTTGTCCGCTATGAGCCCTAAAACCCTTCCAGAGTCCCTGCTTCCTAGGGTACAGCCCCCTCATGCTGTAGGCATGGACGACGTTCTTTGCTGTTAGCCACATGACCTTGCATTTGGCCCTACTAAAACGCCTTCGGTTTGAAGGGGCCCAGATTAGCAAGCGATCAGGCTCACTCTGTATGTCTGCCCTGTCCTCCTCAGTATTCATCACTCTGCCAGACTTTGTGCCAGGTGCCAATTTTACATTTATTTCCAGATCTGTGATAAAAATACTGAAGCACGTCAGGCCTGAAAACAACCCATGAGAAGTGTGACAGGTTGGACCCTTTGGGAAACCACCTGATGTGCTGAGATACCACAGAGGCTACTTGTTAACCTGTCATGCTGAGCCAAGCCCTGAAGAATCAACAAAACAAACACAAACACACACACTTTCTCTCTCTCTCTCTGCTAAACCCCAGGTTGTGAGTTCAATCCTTGAAGGGGCCATTTAGGGATCTGCGGCAAAAATCTGTCTGGGGATTGGTCCTGCTTTGAGCAGGGGGTTGGACTAGATACCTCCTGAGGTCCCTTCCAACTCTAATATCCTATTCTATGAGGGCTGCAGATCAGCTTTGGGAAGACTCAGCTTAATGGACTTGCTCCAGCCCTCAGGTGTCCACCTCCCTTGGAGTGCAGACCCAAAGATATATTATGAAATTCACCCCCTCCCTCAAAGTGGAGTGAGGTGTGCACACTTCTTACTCCTCAGTTAGAAATTCCAGAAACTGGGTAAACAAAACAAAATTTATTCACTATAAAAGGCAGATTTTAAGTGGCTAAAGGGGTAACAAACAGAACAAAGCAGATTACTAAGCAAATGAAATCAAACACGCAAACTAAGCTGGTTCCACTGAAGAAATTAGTTACAAATAGTATTTCTCCCCCTAGATATTGTTGCAGGCAGTTTGCAAAGCTTCTGTGCTTCAGAGTTCAGTTACATTCCTTTTCAGACTGGACCCCTGTCTCGGTCTGGACTCCCCTCCCGACTTACCTTTTGCAGTCTTTCTTCTTGGGCAGACAGGCCATGGAGAGGAGGAGTCCTGTTTCCCATCCTCCCTGCCCTTAAATAGGATTTACTAAAGCAGGAATCCTTTGTTTCCCAAACTTGACCCCCTCCCCCTTTCCTTACAGTGGAAAGTTACAAGAAGTCTCAGGGTATGGCTACACTTGGAATTTCAAAGCACTGCCACGGCAGCGCTTTCAAGTGTGAGTGTGGTCGGAGCAGCAGCGCTGGGAGAGAGCTCTCCAAGCGCTGCATGTAAACCACATCCTTTACGGGTGTAGCGTGCAGTGCTGGGAGCCGCGCTCCCAGCGCTGCCGCCCTGATTACACTGAGGCTTTACTGCGCTGTATCTTGCAGCGCTCAGGGGGGATGTTTTTTCACACCCCTGAGAGTGAAAGTTGCAGTGCTGTAAAGTGTGAGTGTAGCCATTCCTTCTGGTAATGTTTTAGTATCAGGTGACAAGACCACCTGCCCCTGTAGTATCACTGAGTCCATGAGTCAGTGGCTGTATGGAGCGTCCGCAGGAGGGCCAAGTTTTTCACAATCCATTGTCCTCACTGATGGGCCATCCGCCCTGTCCGGCTTTTCCATTGTTGTACCTGAAGTGTGAGCAGTGGGCGTCATGCAAAGAAACATAGTTGAAATACAGATACACAGTCAATATTTCTAACTTCAGATACAGAAACAATTCATATGAATCTATAAATGATACAGGCATGCAAAATGGATCATCGCATTCAGTAAATCATAACCTTTCCAATGAGATCTCACATGAGCCATCTGGCATGAAGTACATCTCGGGTAAGTCCTATTCATATCATAAGCTTATTTTCATAAATAATATGTAATGACATGTCACAGTCAGGCCTAGAAACAACCCCTGAGGAGCCCCCTGGAAACACCCCCATTCAGTGATGATTTCCCACTGAGATACGTCAGCTAGTCCATTCTTGATCCATTTAACGTGCACTTTATTGATGTTGTACGGTGCTGGTTTTTTAAATCAGAATGTTGTGCAGTTACCAAGTCAAACACCTTGCAAAAGTCTAAGTCTATCACCTCCACACAGTTAACTTTATCAACTAATTTGTAATCTCATCAAAGAATTAAATCAGGGTTGTTTGACAAGACCTATTTGCCACGCGACCATGTTGAGTGGCATTAATCATATTCCCGTCCTTTAATTCTTTAAATCCCATATCAGCTTTTCCACTTCATTGTCCAGGATCGATTTCAGGCTGACCGGTCTGTCATTATCCAGGTCATTTTGCTTGTCCTTGTTAAATAATGGCACATCACCAACAATCTTCCAGTCTTCTCAAATTTCCCCAGTATTTCAAGATTTATTCAAAATTAATATCAGCAGGCCAGAGATCTCCTTAGCCAACTCTTTTAGGACTCTTGGATTAAAATGGAGCAAAACTGATTAAGCTCCATCTTCAAACCAATTATGTTATTTGCCCCACCTCCAATATAACTTCTTATTTCCAGTGCCAGCTGCTCCCTGGCCAGTTATCCCCATTTGTTTTTGTGCCATCATTGTCCTTTAGTGTCAATATTTCTTCTCCCTCCTTGGGGTTTACCCACCATTGTGTTTCTAGAAAGCAATCAGATCCCTTCTCAGCCTGCTAATCAAGCCCAGCCCCCCCCGCTTTTTTTTTTTTTTTTTTTAAACTATAGAATCTCAGGGCTGGAAGGGACTTTAGGGCATTATCTAGCCCAACCCCCTGCTCAAAGCAGGGCCAATCCCCAGACAGATTTTTACCTCAGTTCCCTAAATGGCCCCCTCAAGGATTGAACTCATAACCCTGGGTTTAGCAGGCCAATGCTCAAACCACTGAGCTATCCCTCTTCCTCTTTCATTTGCCTCTCATGAGACTGGCTCTCAAGTCCCCGTACCAGAGGGGTAGCCATATTAGTCTGTATCCACAAAAACAACAAGGAGTCCAGTGGCACCTTAAAGACCGGACTCCTTGTTGTTTTTCCAGTGCCTCATGCATCCTAGCTGCCTTTCTCTGCACTTGCTCCACTTTGAATCAGGGAAGACCAGAAGTACTTCCTTCCCCCACCAGTGATATGAGAACAACCATCCACTTCTTTCCAAATCCGGGACAGAAATAGTCGCTTAACACCTCTGCCTTTGCTGCAGCTTCGTTAATGCTGCCACATCCATGTAGTGACGAACCTGCCCCAGTGCTATAATTTCTTTTGTTCCTGAGACAGTTCAAAAGGGGGTTGGTGCAGCCAGGTGGGAGATGGGTTTTCATAGAGTGCCTGGGGGGAAGGAGAGGTTGAAGAGATTGGTCAGGATGGTTAAAATGGGAGCATCCGGATGGTTAGACTGGGAGCAGGAATTGCTGTGTGGGTGTGAATTCTAAACAAAAAGGAGAACAGGAAGCAAACAGAACCCTCGCAATTTTATTATCATGACATCAGCCAGCAGAGCATCCCAGCCTTTGTGGGAAACAAGATAGGACCAAAATATAAAATTGTTAGCACTGCTCCCGGGCTTAAAAACTGCCCTTAAAACTTACACCAGCACAAGGATTTCCCTAGAGCCCCTCCCCGCCCCGGGATGTGTGTGGGTATCCCACCTGAATTTCCCCCTCTCCTTCCCGCCAGTTACATGAAGTGTTGCCAATTTAGTCGTCGATTGGAAATTTGAATTGAAATTGAAACATTCATACACACTTTAAAAGCATGCACGGTATATGAGAAAATACTTGTACCTGAGAAAGCAGAATGGGTTTGAAAAGTATGAACAAAGACTAGCTTCCTCATACAGCTGTTGTTTATGACAATCGGATAGATGATTAAGAACACAACCCAATGTCTGGCATCGCCAGACCCAAAGTTCCTTAGCAATCGTTTGTCACAGGACCGGGACGTAGGCAGCCGTGCCTAGTGGTTAGAACAGGAGTAAGTAGCCAGGAATCGGAGCCCATGGTCAGAGCTGGAGTCAGAGGCCAGCTGCCGGGGTCAATGGTGAAGGTGGACATTGGTGCCAAGGGTCGGAACCGGGTTACACGGGCTGAGGAAAGGCAGGGGCAAGGCTGGCACAAGTGCTACCGCCGCCCTGGGGATACGCTTTGAGCAGCTGCTGCGGAGGCCGGGCATAAGAGCCGGTCTGTTTTCTCTTCCATCCGAGCGGGGGGTGCAGCCAATGAGGCAGCCTGCTACTGGCCGGCTGTACTCCTTAGGTTGCCTGGTTGTGCTGCCGGGCCTGATTCCAGACATCGATGGTCTGATTTAAATATCCTGCCAGGCCAGCTGTTTGTGGCTAGCGTGGAGTCAAACTTGGTCAAACTCTCTCAACAGTTGAGAATAAAAGTCAGTGCCCTAATCAGTTAGAATTTCTGTAGGAATTCCCACAGTCCTTTTTTTAAAAACTGATTCTTCCACTACATTTTTTGCACTGACAGACTTCACGGCTACTGCTTCCTGATACCTGGTAACATACACAGCTTGGACCAGATACTCAAAGGTATTTAGGAATTTCATTGACGGCCAGGGGAGTTAGGCACTTCCATACCTCTGAGAATCAGGGCCTCACTGTGAATAGAAATCGATTACCTTTTGCATTCTTTTCTATATGGCCATGATATTCTAAGCTACCTGGTCTGAGAGCGTATTTACTAGTGGAAAGGGTATCAGCTTGCTTCTCTGAGACATGGGAACCGGAGCCATTCAGGGCCGATCTCAAAATTGGGCTACATCTTGATGGCCGTTAGTCCAAGAAAAATAAAAAAATAAAAAAAAAATTGTAATCAGATGCTAGCTCATGGCCTTGCCAGCCAACTCTGGGGTTCACCTGCTTTAGGATTTTCACAGACACTTACCAAATACTTCTTAATCTAAAGACATGTGAAGTCAGAGCAGTTTTATTCATCGATCCTAAGGCTAGAAGGGGCCACTAGGATTATCTAGTCCGCCCTCTCGCCTAACATAGGCCAGAGAACTGCCCCCAAATAATGCCTAGAGAAGATCTAACTTCCCTATTTTCTGTTTTCAGAAACAGAAGAGTCAGATCAGATTTTTTCTCACGTCTAGCCAGTGCCCCTTTTGACCGTTGGTTCATTAGCATGTGGCTCTGCCTTCTGGTAGCTCACCCTTCCTCCGGTCTCCATAAAGCTCAGGATGAAAAGCAAAAGAGTCCTCCAAAGCAGCAGAGAGTCATGTTTTGGCTCAAGCTTGGGTCCTGGTCCGGATGGTGTAGAACTGATAAATGAAATTGTTTTTAATTGTTCACTTTATTAATGTAACTTCTGTTCACCATTCACTACACTTGCCTACATTGTAACTTCTGTTCACTGTTTGCCATTCACTACACTTGTCTATATTGTAACTTCTGTTCACTGTTTGCCATACTGTAATTCAAATCCCATTCTAAAACGCTCACTCTATTTTGTAAAAGCTTCCTCCAACTGTCATTTTTGCAACCCCTGCTGTAATCTTGTTAGTTTAGTTTAGATGTGTGAATGAGGCATGTATGGATGATGGAATCAACCTCCAGCCCCAGCCTGTCCTGATGATATAAAGTTCAAACCCCACCGGCTGAAGATGCAGACGAGAGCCCTAACAAAGTAAGAAGTGTCCACCCTAAAAAGAAAAGGTGCAATAGAAGGAAGGTTAAAGCCAGGTCCCAGGCTGACAGTCAAGCCTGCAATTGATGGGTGATCAATCACCAAACCCAGAGGCAGCGTGACACAGCAAGACCTATAGACTCTAGATTCAGACTAAAGCCTACAAAAAGGATGGGTGAGATGGAAGACTTTGGAGGGTAACATTCTGCTGCCAACATGGAAGGACATCGGTGCAGGTCCGACAGAGACCCAGCTTGTCTTTGTGCCCGGCTTTCCTGGCCAGTTAGCTGCCACAAGCTACGAACCCAAGCTGCAAAATCAAGCCATGAACTTAAGCTATCTTCAGGACTGGTAACTATGCAGCAGCTGCAGAACATCTGATGGATGGGTGTGTGTCTATAGGTATTAGGTATAATGTGTGTGTATAAGGATTAAGATATTAGTTATTGGTCATAAATCAGATTATCATAATAAATGTGACATCTTTGTCTTGCCCTCGGAAAAGATCCTGTGTAGTTTTGTCTGTACAACGATGGCAGTTTGGGGTGTTGTTTCTTGCCTTTGTATTATCCCTAATTTTCTTTCCCTTTAGCAGTCGGGCAGCGATGCTCAGCCTGAGGCACGCAAGCCCGAGGCTCTTTAATGCATCCCCTGTGGCTCTTAAAAACACTGTGCTTTAACTATCAGAGGGGGAGCCGTGTTAGTCTGGATCTGTAAAAGCAGCAAAGAGTCCTGTGGCGCCTTATAGACTAACAGACGTTTTGGAGCATGAGCTTTTGTGGGTGAATACCCACTTCCTCAGATGCATGCATTCACCAGCGAAAGCTCATGCTCCAAAACGTCTGTTAGTCTATAAGGCGCCACAGGATTCTTTGCTGCTTTTTGTGATTTAACTAGCGACCAATCAGGAAGCTTTTACTATGTTATTTACCAACTGTAGTTGATAGCATAATACTACTTGTGTCAGGGGGTCACAGCTGAAAACACCAGATTCAGGACAAACTGCTGAGCAATACGGCAGACACGCCCYGAATGGCCGGTTCTTCTATCCTTAGATTATACCAAGACAGCAACAAAAGTACATTTCTATCTCACCCGTAAATGACTGGTGCCTCCCCACACTGAAGGGGCACAAGCTAAAGAGGCGTACACGTGACCTCCCCACGTGTCTCCTCCATGCCCTGTCCCCAGCCTCTCCCCACCCCACGTTACCTGCAGGGGGAGGAGGGGACTTCTGTCCTCTCACTGCACCGGCTCCCTCCAGCACGTTCAACTGCTCTCCCCGGCAGCTGGGCTTCTGGGGACAGGGGCCGAGCATGCCAAGTGGGAGGGGAGGTTCTGGCGCACTTGGCCTCTGTCCCCAGAAGCTGAGCCTGGGCAGGAGGCTCCCCCGCCACTGCTGCAGCCAGACACTCTCACAGGCAGCTAGTGCGTTGCAATGGGCAGCACCCCAGTGGCTGGAAGAGGCTCTGGCCCCACCCCTTATGCTCCTCACCAGGGCCAGCTGCTAGGGATCCACCTGACCCTGCGTGTCCCCCAGCATGTCACCTCTGGTCTCGCCAGCAGAAGTTAGATATGCTGTCTCCTTAGACATTCCAGCTTTTGAAAAGCAACAGAGTTTTGTGGCACTTTATAGACTAACAGAAGTATTGGAGCATAAGCTTTCATGGGTGAATACCCACTTCGCCAGACGCATGCCACGAAAGCTTATGCTACAATACATCTGTTAGTCTATAAGATGCCACAGGACTCTTAGTCGCTTTTTACAGATCCAGACTAACACGGCTACTCCTCTGATACTTGAATCCAGCCTTTGTTTCACCGCCCAGACACCAGACTTTCTAAAGAGAGCTCACTGAAATCCAATGTCATCAAACAAAGGGTTCTTCTGATCCCCAGAGATCAGCCACCTACCTTGGCCAATGTATAACTCAGCACTGCAGTTTTATTTATAAGAGAAAGAAGAAGAGAGTTAAAATGGTTCCTAGATCATCTATGTACAATTGTTGCAAATTTCTTATGTCAGGGCTGTAGCAGTGATGGTATCAACTTGCTGGCTTGTAAAGTCTCTGTTAACTTCCAAAAGATTGGACTGAGGATCTTCCAGAGACTAGACTGCTCCATTGAGCTGTAAGGCCCTCAGAAGATCAGAGCAGGAAAGAGGCAAATTGGAGATGTTTTAAGTGTCTTTTATAACCTTTGTTTGAAACATAAGATTTCTCGGCACATGGGAAAACTCACAGACTCAGTCTGTGGAAAGTTACAGGCACAAGATGGAGTCCAGAGTCACATGAGCATGTCACATGCCCTTTTGCTGACTCACAGGGGCAGCCATTGGCCGTATCTGTGCTGAGGTGACCCCAGGAAGGCAGGATGAGTTTCTCTGATGGCCCATTGTGAAAGTGAACTGTCTTTTGCGGGCAATCAAGCTTGAATGGCCCGTTCACAAACTATTGGCTAGACTGGAGGTGTAGCATCCTGTGAACGGGTTAAAAGCCAGTTCCTGGAGAGGGCTGGGGCTGAGAGCTGGCAAGAAAAGGCTGATTGAAGAAGTAGCTACAGCTGGGGCCATGCCCCAATCAGGCCACAGCCTGCCCTATAAAAGGGCTGCAAGGCAGCAGCTCAGAGACACTCTCTCTAGCTTCAGAGAGAGAAGGGCCTGGCTGGCTGCACAGGGTACCTAGAGTGGAGCAGGGCTGGGGGAAGGCCAGAGGACCTAGGGAGTGCCAGCCTGGAAAACCTTGAGGCTGCAGGCCTTGCTAAAGGTCGGAAAGGGTTCTGGGGTTGCAGAGGTGCAGCCCAGGGCAGGCCGAGGCAGGAGGTCCAAACCTCACTTGCCGATGATGAGTGGTTCATAAACTGCAGTCTGCCCCAGTGAGCGGGGTTAGATGGTGACTGGGAGTAGCAATTGACTGAAGCAAGGTGGGGATAGGGGGTTCCCTGGGGAGGGGAGACCCAAAGTGTAGGAATACTGCCAGGGGGCTGCACCCCAAGATAAAGGGGCACCGGGGTCCAGGAGGGACACAGGGCCAGCAGCAAGGCAAGACACCGGCCTGCAGAGGCTGCTTTTGAGCTGGAGAGCTAGTTCTCAGGATGACCAGCAGGAGGCACTGAGCTGGTGAGTCATTGCCTCGCTCCAGGAGGTAAACGACCTGGCAGGTGGAGCAAATATTTGAAACCCAGGTACGCAGTCAATATTCATAACTTCAGCTACAAAGCTGATACGTGCATATAAACATGAGTCATACAGGGAAAATCATAACTTTTCCATCTACACCTTACGACATACATTGTCCAGATTTGTTACAATTGTAGAACAGTGGTAGCAACCAACAGTTTGTCAGTCCTACAGCATCACAACTTGGTCACTCGTTTTGTTGTGAATCTGTGTGTATACACACACACACACACACACACACACACACACTGTGGCAGGGCAATGACTCAACAGCATGGCGCTTCCTGCTGGTCATCTCAGGAATCAGCTCTTTCCAGCCCAGAGCGTCCTCTGCAGCCACCGTGGTGTCTCACCTGCCGCTGGCCCAGTGTCCTTCCCAGACACCAGTGCCCTTAGCCCAGGGGTTCTGCCCACCACAGTGCCCCCTTGCTCTGGGTCTCCCCTCTGTGGGGAACCCCCAACCCTCTATCCCCACCTTGCCTCAGTGGCTACTGGCCAGTCACCATCTAGCCCCTGCTCCCTGGGGCAGACTGTAGTCTGTAAACCACTCATTGTCAGCAAGGGGGGGTTGGACCAGCTGCCTCTACCTCTTCCTGGGCTGCCCCTCCGCAGCCCTAGTATCCTGTTGTGAGCCCATAACTCAGCCTACGGCTTTTCTAGGCTGGAGTGCCCCAGCTCCCTCTGCCCTTCCCCAGCACTGCTCTGCCCTAGGTACCCTCCTCAGCTTCCCAGGCAGTCAGGTCCTTCTCTCTCAAGTGGCTAGTGAGAGAGTCTCCTCATCCCCCTGCCCTCTTATAAGGGCCAGCTGGACCCTGATTGCACTGGCTGCAGCTGTGGCTGTTTTCCCAATCACCAGCCTTTCCCCTGCCACAGCCCTTTCCCAGGGCTGTTTTCACCCCCTCAGGGCCGGAGCAGGGTGACCACTCAGCTATACATGCACACAAAATATTTCCCCTGTCCTACTGTTTAAATATTAATATATAGACTATAGTAAAGGAAACTCCCGTGGCTCATTCAGGTAATATTAATTGCTAATTTGGCTACTGAATCCCTGACGTCTGAGCATCCCAGCTGTAGAGTTTTGGTAAAGGGGGGAAAAATGTGGTTTGACAGTCTTTTAGCTGTTTGTAGTGTTGGTGTGGGTGTGTTGGTCCCCGGATATGAGAGAGACACTAAGGGGGAAGTCAAGTGTTATTGGATCAACTTCAGTCAGGGAGAGAGACATGCTTGTGAGATCTGCTGCACAGCTTGTCTCTCTCAGTGCCAGAACCAGATCCAATAAAATATATGATCTCACCCCCCCTTGTCTCTCACACTCTTTTAACTGGCATTAAAGAGGGCAAGAACTGTCCTTTTTTTAGGGGAGAAGAGACAAAGTGCTTGTGATCTTTTAACACTGTGGGTTGTGGAGAATGGCTCACAAATGGAAAAATGCTTCCAGTAAACATCTGCTTTTTTGCTGCTTCCTTTTAAGAGAGGTTTGTACGCTTAAGTAAAAATGCCTCAGAGGTGAAATATTTCTCCAAGTTTAACGGCTCGTGGGTAGAATTTTCACCAAAAGTCTAAGAGGGCAACTTTCAATGTCCAAACACTAACAAAATTGACCCTTTCTGAGTGTACAGCCAAAAAATGATAGCAAACGGGTATGTTTTAAAACATCTTATGACTCTAGAACAGCAGTTTTGCATGACAAATAAAAAGTTGTAAATTCTCAGCTTTGTTAATATCTGGAAGATTTGAATGTGATACCTGTAACATCTAATTTAATAAAAATAAAGCATAATTAGTTACTGGTGAGGGTAATTAACCGCTTGCAATTTTTAAATCAAGACTGCATGTTTTTCAAAAAGGGTTGCTTCAATTCAAACAGGAATTATTTGGGGGAATGCTGTAGCATAAGTGCTGCTGGAAGGCTGACAAGATGATCACAGTGCTGGTCTATGGAAACACCATTTGTAAATCCCAGTTTTGGAAATACAAAATTTGCAAACCTACAAAAATAAGCAAGTACCGTTGTCTTTTTCCTAGATGCTTAAAATGAAATAAGGTTTTTTCCTTTGTAATTATAATTTTATGAAGCATTGTTTGATTCTACGTGGAACTGGTTTATAAAAGAAGGGCTTATTTTGTAATATGCAGAGGAGGTTACCAAAGAGCTTGTGTCTGGGACGGGGGCAGGCAGTGGGGGAGAAAAGTTACGAGTGACTTATCTGCGCCTGTTGGGAAGAAAGCCACGTATCCCAGGATGTGAAACAGAGGTGCCGGCTTCCAATTTACCCTGGAGATGCTCAACCCCTGTTCAGCTCCAGGTCCCACCCGTGGCATTGCACTCTATATGATTGTAGGAAAATATGCTAATGTAACTGGAATATGCTTCATGCAAAAGGTCTCTTGTAAGGTATCATTACAAAGCTTATAATCTACTGAGTGTGATCATCCTATTTGTATGAATGTATCACTCCTGTATCTGAAACTAGAAATATGAAATGTAACTCTGAGGGCCTATTGTAATTATGCAAAGTGTGGGCCATTAATGGTGGTTTGGAATCTTCATGGCTCCCATCAACCAGGACAATTGACTGCAGGTGGCTCTGTTTTACCTGTCAGTGTGTGTGTGTGTGTGCGCGCGCTGGCAAGTGTGTGTGTGTGTGTGCGCGCTGGCAAGTGGGTAATGAGGTCTTGCAGTGACATGTGATCATGTCACCTGAACTGGAATCCATCTTTAACCTGGTGCTTTTCCATGGGGGGTGGGGGGAAGAGACCCAGAGGGACAAAGGATTCCTGCCTTATGCAAAAGATGTATAAATGGGTGGAACAGAGCAAAGAAGAGGAGCCATTTGGAGGAATCCCCCAACTACCACCTGAGCTGGAGCAAGGGCTGTACCAGGGGAAAGGATTGTGCCCACACTAGGAAGCTATCTGGTCTGTGAAAGAAACGTATTGAAACATCTCTGAGGGTGAGATCTTATCTGTATTCAGTTTCTTACTATATTAGACATAAACTTGCATGTTTTGTTTTATTTTGCTCGGTAATTCACTTTG
>NC_133779.1:5381569-5385072 GCF_003597395.2 Chelonoidis abingdonii
GCAATCACACACCCTTATCCCACCACCTAGATACTTAAGAACTGCATAGGGGACACTGAGGCACCAACACAGTGTTCAGAGCAAACATTAAGAACAGTCCCAGTTCGTCACACTTGGCACCTCAGGTGGCAGCTCCCAAGGGGATTTCTGTGATCCAACCCATCACACCGCCCTCACCCCACCTCTTCCCCTCCCCTTCCCTGAGCACATCCCAGCCTCCCTCCCAGTGTCTCCTGCACACAGCAGAACAGCTGATCCGCAGCAGGTGGGAGGTGCTGGGAGGGAGGGAGAGGAGTCAATTGGCAGGGCCCCCAGGAGGTGTGGGGTGGAGGGGGAGGGAGGCTGGCTGCTGGTGGGTGCTTAGCACCCACTAATATTTTTGCATAGGTGCTCAGGGGCTGGAGCACTCACGGAGTCGGCACCCATGATCTGAAAGATGCAAAGATAATTACTCTATATAAATGTAAGCAGGATCTGAATGAATGCTTCCCTGACAGCTGGCTGGGAGGAGAAAAGACTTTGTGTGTGTTTATGTAAATATAGTTTGCTCCTGCAAGTGATCAACTTTTGCTGGTGTTGGGTACAAATCACCTTAGTGGTGAAGGCAGGGGGAGTGAAATATGGTTACCAACGTTGTAATTATTGAAGGAAAACAGGACTGTGCTTAACCTGTCCAAAATGAGGGGTCCATGCTCAGTTGAAAGAACCTTATTAAGCCAGGGGCTTGAATGTCAGAGCCCTGTGAAAGTAAGAGGTGGAGACAGGTATCTCCAGCCAGCAAGTTGCATACTCTCAAAGGTTCTCCCCAGACCGGTTTAATCTATTTCCTCCATTGTTCAAAGAATAGAGCTCAATAGGCTTTGTTAGGAGCCTCTTTGTTATGTTAAATTCCCAATCAGAGCTGCAATTGCTTGAGATGGGGCAGTATTTCTGCCCAGCCTGCAAAGAGCTGAAAATTACTGAGGATCTGGCTACTCTGGCACTTTACAGCGCTGCAACTTTCGCGCTCAAGGGTGTGAAAAAACACCCCCCTGAGTGCTGCAAGATACAGCACTGTAAAGCCTCAGTGTAATCAGTGCCGCAGGACAGGGAGCATGGCTCCCAGTGCTGCAAGCTACACCCGTGGAGGATGTGGTTTATGTGCAGCGCTGGGAGAGCTCTCCCCCAGCGCTGGCGCTCCAACCACACTCACACTTCAAAGCGCAGCCGCGGTAGCGGTTTGAAATTTCAAATGTAGCCATACCCTAAGTGACTGATGTGCAGAGGTGACAGCAGAAGGCAACTGACAGCTGGTGAATGAGTGGCTGGTGTGCGGAGGAGCGGCAGCAGGGCGGCTGGTGGAGAGGCACAGTAGAGTGGTGAGCAGGTAACCGGCAAGAGCGGATGGTAAGCGGCCAGCTGGGTGGCTGGCAGAGGCAGGCGGCGAGCAAGTGCCCAAGCAGCAGTGTGAGTAAGGTACTTCTTTACCCAACTCAGAGTGGGAGGTGAACTCTGCAGGTGGAACTCTTGGTCTGCACTGACCAAGGACAGCAACAGAAAGTGGGGTGCAGAGAAGGGTTGGGCACGTGAAAGGGACTTTTGGGGTTGCTGAACCTAAGAACCTGAGGGGAGAAGGACACTTCCCAACCTACTTGGGGGTGGGTCTTTTACTCATGGTTTACGTTTATGAACCCTGTTTGCAGTTGTTTCCCAAATTAACACCGAGTTACTTTCCTTCTTTTATTAAAAGTTTCTTTTCTACACTCAAACTCTGTGCTTGCGAGTGGGGAAGTATTGCCTTTCAGAGGCGCCCAGGGGCGGTGTGTACATTTCCCAGGTGTGACGTTATTGACATGAATAGGACTGTATAGATCATTGGTGCAACCAAGGTCCTGTAGTGGCACCAAATCTTGTATAAAAGGGGTCAAATAAGGTGTCTAAGACAAAGTTATGGTTTGCTGGTTATGATTAAGCTATTTGTATATGTATCATTTTTGTGATTGAAGTTATGAATATTGGCTCTATACTGTCTGTATTTCAAACTTGTGCTGTGCTTCTGGGTGACAATTGACCCACTGAGAGAAGGCAGACACACCCTGTGACTCAGCAAGGTATGGAGGGACCTGCCTACGGACACAACTCTAAGGCTTTTCTATGCCATGTGCTGGATGGCTTGTCCTTGGGGCAAAGAATGCAGAAACCATACAGCAAGAGACTATAAGGCTGATGCCTCATCTCCATCTTGTCTTCAGTCCTGCTTCTTGCCTCTGGAGGGACTTTGCTACAACCTGAAGCTTTGAACAAAGGACTGAATGACCCATCCCAGCTAGGGATGTACTCCGGAGACTTGATTTGAATCGGCAGTTTATTCCCTCACTGCTATAATCCTGAACCATGAACTTTGCGATTACTGTATGTAATTGATTCCATTTAACCAATTCTAGCCCTCATCTAGATCTTTTTCCATTTTTATGAATAAACCTTTAGATTCTAAAGGATTGGCAAGTATGATTTGTGGGTAAGATCTGATTTGTACATTAACCTGGGTCTGGGGCTTGGTCCTTTGGGATCAAGAGAACCTTTTTCCTTTTACTGGAGGGAGGGATAGCTCAGTGGTTTGAGCATTAGCCTGATCAACCCAGGATTGTGACCTTAATTCTTGAGGGGGGCATTTAGGGATATAGGGCAAACATTAGTCTGAGGATTGGTCCTGCTTTGAGCTGAGGTTGGACTAGATGACCTCCTGAGGTCCCTTCCAACTCTGATATTCTATTGGTTTCATAACCATTCATCCCCACAATGAGTGGCACTCAGGGGCAGCTCTAGGCACCAGCAAAGAAATCACCTGCTTGGGGCAGCCCATTTGCAGGGGCGGCAGGGATAGCCTGGTAGCTGAGAACCAACAGGGGGCTCTGGGAGCTGTAGTTCTTTGGTTAGCTTCCCTGCCTATAGAGCCAGCCCTAGAGTAGGGAAAGAACTACATTTCCCAGCATTCCCTTGGCCACTACCAACTGGAAAGGAAGGAGGGGGACCTCATGCTGCAGCATGCTGTGAGTGGAGAGTTGCACTGTGAAGCGTAGGGAGACCATATTTTAACATTCAAAAAACAGGACACTCCATGGGGAGGGAGGTTAGCCCCACCCTGCCACCATCCACTCTCTCCAACTGCCCCCCACCGAAACCCCAAGCCCCCCGGCTCCCTGTCCCCTGCTCACCCCTCCCGGGACCCCTGCCCCTAACTGACCCCCCAGGACCTCACCCCCCTATCTAAGTGCCCCTGTTCCTTGTCCCCTGATTGCCCCCTCCTGGGACCCCTGCCCCTTGGGACCCCTGCACCTAAGCCTCCCTTCAACTTGACCCCAACTGCCCCCTCCTGAGACCCCCCCCAACTGCCCGCTCTAGGACTTCACCCCCTACCTGTCCCCTGACAAACCCCTGGGACTCCCATACCTATCCAACCGCTGCCTGTCCCCTGACTGTCCCCCCGAACCCCTGACCCATCTAACCCCCCCTTCTCCCTGCCC